>NW_028318754.1:607500-798333 GCF_062004578.1 Staurois parvus
GAAGAAGAAGAAGTAGGATGAAAATAAGAAGAATTCCAAGCCGGCAAAAAGTGTATCTGCAGAGCTCCGCTAAGAAATAGCGGAGCTCTGCAGATACACTTTTTGCCGGCTTGGAATTCTCCTTCTTCTCATCCTTCTTCTTCTTCTCATCCTTCTTCTTCTTCTCATCCTTCTCCTTCTTCTCATCCTTCTTCTTCTTCTCATCCTTCTTCTTCTTCTCATCCTTCTTCTTCTTCTCATCCTTCTCCTTCTTCTCATCCTTCTTCTTCTTCTCATCCTTCTTCTTCTCATCCTTCTCCTTCTTCTCATCCTTCTTCTCATCCTTCTCCTTCTTCTCATCCTTCTCCTTCTTCTCATCCTTCTCCTTCTTCTCATCCTTCTCCTTCTCCTTCTTCTCATCCTTCTCCTTCTTCTCATCCTTCTCCTTCTTCTCATCCTCCTCCTTCTCCTTCTTCTCATCCTTCTCCTTCTTCTCATCCTTCTCCTTCTCCTTCTTCTCATCCTTCTCCTTCTTCTCATCCTTCTCCTTCTCCTTCTCCTTCTTCTCATCCTTCTCCTTCTTCTCATCCTTCTCCTTCTTCTCATCCTTCTCCTTCTTCTCATCCTTCTCCTTCTCCTCATCCTTCTCCTTCTCCTTCCTCATCTCCAAGGGCATTTAAATTAAAGGTACAGTGTTCTGCACTAATATAAAGGCTCTCTGAAGCCTAGAAACCCTTTTTATAAGTTAAATTCGCAGCGAATAAATTCGCATCGAATCGAATTTCTTCCTCAAATTCGGCGAATCAGCCGAATCGAATTTTTGAATAATTCGCTCATCTCTACTAATCACCTTCTCAATGCCATGTGACTTTCAACTGTGTTCGGCTGTGGTCATTTTGATTTTAGCTCAGCATGAAAAGAGCTTTCCTGGAGCATTTCAGTCTGTTTCAGTGCAACTGAAGCAAACAATTATCAATGGGTAGCTAGGCACTGTCAAAAGATCTCTGGATAAAGTTGTGGACAGGCACAAGTCAGGAGATGAATCTAAAAAAAATTCAAAGGCTTTATCAATGCCTAGAAGCACAGTGAAGTCTGTTATTAAGACGTTCAAGGTATTTGGTACAACACAGACCCTCCCTGCATCAGGACTTTGCCCCAAACTGGATGAAAAAGCCAGGAGGAAACTGGTTAGATAGGCTACCAAGAGCCCTAAAGCAACTCTGAAGCAGTTGCAGGAATTTGTGACAAAGAGTAGTCATTGTGTTCATGTGACAACAATATCACAAATGTGGCTTGTATGGGAAGGTTGCAAGAAAAAAGCCACTCCTCAAGAAAGGCCACATGCAGTCACGACTAAGCTTTGCTAAAATGCACCTTGAAGATTCTGAGGCCACATGGAAAAAGGTGTTATGGTAATATGAGACTAAAATTGAAATAAACGATATGTCTGGCAGAAATCCAATGCAGCTCACCATCCAAATAACAGCATTCCAACAGTAAAGAATGGAGGTGGTAATATCCTGTTATGGGGTGTTTTTCTGCAGCAGAAACTGTAGTACTTGTCAGGATAGAAGGAAAAATGGATGGAGCAAAATACTGTCAATTTTTTAGGAAAATCTGCTGCCCCTTGCCAGAAAGTTGTCAATGGGAAGAAGATTTACTTTCCAACATGACAATGATCCAAAGCACACAGCAAAAATGACCACAGTGGTTGAAGGAGAAAAAGGTGAATGTCCTTACGTGGCCTAGTCACAGCCCAGACTTAAACCCCACTGAAAATTTGTGGAATGACTTGAAAACTGCAGTACACAAAGGGTCACCATCTGAACTTGAACTGGACTTGAGCAGTTCTGCAAAGAAGAGTGGGCAATTATTTAAAAGTTTAGATGTGCAAAGTTAGTAGAGACATATCACAACAGACTAAAGGCTGTCATTAAGGCAAAAGGTGGTTCAACAAAATATTGACACAGAAGAGTGATCCTTTTTCCAACTCAGTGATTCTGTTTTTGATTTAAAAAACAAATAAAAAATTCTGGCATGTTGGTGTTATATCTTTCACTTGGATGTTATAAGTTACACTGAGTAAATACAGCTGGATAAAACAAAATCTGTGTCTATCTTCATTTCAGGCTGCAATACAACAAAATTTGATTATATTAAAAGGGGGTGATTCTTTTTTGCACCCACTTATAACAAAAATGCTTTAGCAATAAGTTTGTATAAGGCATATGCATACAATCATACATTAGGTACAAATATCCAAGTATGTCATATCACATCAAGCATAATAAAGCAAAGGTATTCACTCCACTGTTGAATCACACCAACAAAAATACATGCATGCATATTCTGTATGTACAGTAAGCTACTCTTAGAACATATAAGAGCTGATGTTCAGAAATACATACAGGAGCACTTCTGCCCTCTCAATATCACTGCACTTATCTCCTGCTCTCTCTTGGTCCACATAATGTCACCGCTACAAAAGCACTGCGGCATTTGCCCTCATATAAATCTCGCTCTCACCTCACCTCCCTCACCCTCCTATTACTACTAACTTCTGGAGACATTGCCCCAAACCCTGGCCATCCACCATCAAACTCCAACCCACAGAAGCAACAGCCTTCCCTCTCTGGCCGCAGCCGCAACCCTTACTCTCTCATCTCAATTCCCCTGCTTCCACACACCAACCCCTCCCTCCTATGTGCCCTCTGGAATGCCTGCTCAGCCTGTAACAAACTCTCTACTATCAATGACCTCTTCTTCTCCCACTACCTCAACCTTCTTGCTATTACTGAAACCTGGCTCCAGGATTCCGATTCTGTCTCCTCAGCTGCACTCTCCCATGGCGGCCTCCTCTGGACTCACTCGCCCAGACCCAGCGGACGATAAGGGGGCGGAGTCGGGCTTCTTCTTTCCCCACAAAGCACGTTCCAGGTTCTTCCTGCCCCTCCGTCTCTGTCCCTCCGCTCTTTTGAAGTGCACTGTATTCATATCTTTTCTCCTGTTTGTCTGAGGATCGCTGTCATCTACCGGCCCCCGGGCCCAGTTTCACGCTTTCTCAATGACTTTTCAGCATAGCTACCGTACTCTCTCTCCTCTGAGGTGCCTGCTATCATCCTCAGTGACTTTAAAATTCCAGTCAATGTTCACACCCCTGCCTAACTACTCAACCTAACTTCCTCTTTTAACCTAACACAATGGTCACAATCCACCACCCACTCCAATGGCAACACCCTTGACCTTGTATTCACCCACCTATGCACTCCCTGTAACCTCTCTAACACCCCTTTTCCTCTCTCTGATCACAACTTTATCAGCTTCACACTCCCCCTGCCTCCTACCTCCCATGCCTCCAACCAGCAAACCGTTACCTGTAGAAACCTCCATCACCTCAGTCCTGACCTTCTCCACTCCGCTGAGTGCCTCTATGATGAAATTGCACCCCTGTCCTGCCCAGAGCTGGCCACATCTGCCTACAACAACTAGCTATCATCCTCCCTGGACGCTCTTGCTCCTCTTTCTCCTCTTTCTACATGCAGAACCAGGCCTCGCCTGTCACAACCCTGGCAAACAGATGACACCAGAAGTCTCAACATACCAGGCCCAACACCAAACTCTACACTCTCCTCCTTTGACCCTGTTACCACCAAGGAAGTTACTGAACTCCTTTCCAAGGCCCACTTCACCACCTGTCCCCTGGATCCTGTCCCCTCACGACTGTTGTAGCCTCCTTCCTGCTCTATCCTAAACTCTCTAACCCACATCTTCAATCTCTCACTCTCCATGGGCACCTTTCCCTCCCCACTCAAACATGCACTGTTTACCCCCATCCTCGAAAAACCCTCGCTGGACCCCACCTGTTTGAATAACTTAAGACCCATCTCCCTGCTCCCGTTTGCCTCCAAGCTTCTCGAGCGCCTTGTTCACAACCATATGAACTGCTACCTCACCGACAACAACCTTCTTCATCCCCGACAGTCTGGCTTCCGCCCACAACATTCCACAGAAACTGCCCTACTAAAACTCACTAATGACCTACTAACTGCTAAAACCAACAGCCATTACTCCATACTCATACTCCTTGACCTTTCCGCTGCCTTTGACGCAGTCAACTACCCGCTCCTCCTCAGTAAACTCCACTCCATCAGCCTCCGTGACTCTGCTCTCTCCTGGTTCTCCTCTTACCTTTCTCAGCGCACTTTCAGTGTCACATACATCTCCTCCTCCTCCACTCTGCTTCCTCTTTCTGTTGGGGTACCCCAAGGTTCTGTTCTTGGGCCCCTCTTTGTCTCTCTCTATACCTCCTCCCTGGGTCCACTGATAACCTCCCATGGCTTCCAATACCACCTCTATGCTGATGACACCCAGATCTATCTCTCCACTCCCCAGCTCACCCCCTCAATCTCCTCACGTGTCACAAATCTGCTAAGCGACATATCAGCATGGATGTCACATCACTACCTTAAACTCAATCTTTCAAAAACTGAGCTTGTAATATTTCCTCCTCCCCGATCCCCCACTCATGACCTTACTATTAAGATCAACAGCACAACCATTGGTCCTTCCCCCCCATGCCAAGGTGCTAGGCGTAATCCTAGACTCTGACCTCTCCTTTGGGCCCCACATCCACTCACTAGCTAAATCCTGCCGCCTCAACCTCCGGAACATTTCCAAAATCCGCCCCTTCCTGACCAGTGACACCACAAAACAACTTATCCACGCCTTGGTTATATCCTGCCTCGATTACTGCAACTCCCTCCTCACTGGTCTATCGTTACACAGGCTATCCCCCCTTCAGTCTATGAATGCTGCTGCTAGACTCATACACCTTACCAACCGATCAGCGACTGCTGCCCCTCTCTGCCAATCCCTCCACTGGCTTCCATTAACCCATCGTATAAAATTCGAAATTCTAACCACAGCTTACAAAGCCATCCACAACACTGCCCCTAGCTACATCACCAACCTCATCCACAGATACCGCCCAAATCGCCCACTCTGCTCCTCCCATGATATCCTCCTCTCTAACTCCCTCATCACCTCCTCCCACGCTCACCTCCAGGACTTCTCCAGAGCCTATCCCATCCTCTGGAACTCCCTACCACAGCATGTCTGGTCAGCCCCCACCCTGTCTGCCTTTAATCGATCTTTGAAAACTCACTTCTTCAGGGAAGCCTACCCCACCTCCACCTAAGAACTGTACCTGACTCGCCTCTGCCAGATCATCCCCCGCAGCTATCACCTTTTGTATCACCTCCCCCTTCCTTTAGATTGTAAGCTGCACGAGCAGGGCCCTCCTATTCCTTCTGTACTGAAATGTATTGTAATTGTACTGTCTCCCTTATATTGTAAAGCACTGTGCAAACTGTTGGTGCTATATACAGTTGTGTTCAAAATAATAGCAGTCAGACATCACTAACCTGTTCAATCACTGTTTTTGGTAGAAATTATATTTCTACATGGCAAATAATTTACTAGCAGGTGTAGTAGAGTAATAGAAATCCAACAGACCCAACAGTCATGACATGCATGCTGCTGATTCTGTGTAATTGAATCACTAATTGAAAGGGCCATGTTCAAAATAATAATAATGTGGAGTTCTATTAGTGAGGTCATTCATTCTTTGAAAAACAGGTGGCAATTATTGCCCTTATTTAAGGAAGGAAGGCAGCAAATGTTGTACATGCTGGTTACAGTGCATTTCTCTCTGAAATTCTGAGGAAAATGGGTCGTTCCAGACATTGTTCAGAAGAACAGCGTACCTTGATTAAAAAGTTGATTGGAGAGGGGAAAACATATAAAGAAGTGCAAAAAATGATAGGCTGCTCAGCTAAAAATGATCGCAAATGCTTTAAAATGGCAACCAAAACCTGAAAGACGTGGAAGAAAGTGAAAAACTACCATTTGAATAAATAGAAGAATAGCCAAAATGACAAGGACTCAGCCAACAATCAGCTCCAGGAAGATCAAAGAAGGTCTAAAGTTACCTGTGAGTACTGTTACAATTAGAAGACGCCTATGTGAAGCCAAGCTATGTGCAAGAAGCCCTCGCAAAGTCCCACTATTGAAAAAAAGACGTGCTGAAGAGGTTACAATTTGCCAAAGAGCACATTGACTGGCCTAAAGAGAAAAGGCGCAACATTTTGTGGACTGATGAAAGTAAGATTGTTCTTTTCGGATCTAGTGGCCGGAGACAGTTTGTCAGATGACCCCCAAACACTGAATTCAAGCAACAGTACACTGTGAAGACAGTAAAGCATTATTGCGCAAGCATCATGATATGGGGATGTTTCTCATACTACGGTGTTGGGCCTATTTATCGCATACCAGGGATCATGGATCAGTTTGAATACATCAGAATACTTGAAGAGGTCATGCTGCCTTATGCTGAAGAGGAAAATGCCCTTGAAATGGGTGTTCCAACAAGACAACGACCCCAAACACACCAGTAAACGTGCAACATCTTGGTTCCAGACCAACAAGATTGACGTTATGGAGTGGCCAGCCCAATCCCCGGATCTTAATCCAATAGAAAACTTGTAGGGTGACATCAAAAATGCAGTTTCTGAGGCAAAACCAAGAAATAGAAAAGAACTGTGGAATGTAGTCCAATCATCCTGGGCTGGAATACCTGTTCTGAGGTGCCAGAAGTTGGTTGACTCCATGCAACACAGATGTACAGCAGTTCTCAGAAACAGTGATTATACAACTAAATATTAATTAAGTGATTCAAAGGAAAGCAAAATCTTCAAACATTTTTCAGTTTATATAGTGAATGTTTGAGTTTGTGAAGAAGGGCTATTTTTTTGAAGTCTAATATTCACTTTTCTTCAATTTATTTAGAGGAACAACACAAATTTGATATATTTTTCTTCATGTTTTGATTTGGAAAAGAATTTGTAATGTTCCCATTGTATTTGTGTGTGTATGGAAATAAAAGCTGTTAGAAGGATTTTGAGCTTTATTCACTTTATTTAACACACTGCTATTATTTTGAACACAACTGTAAATCTTGTATAATAATAATAATACCTAGAATAGAGGAATGAAAAGGATAGCTGAGCCAGACCCTAGTGAAAAGAGAGAGGAGGAAAAAAACAACATTTTGGGGATGAAATAACCCCGTTTCTCAAGAACCTCCTAGGCACTAATGCAACAGTGGCCAGTGACAGTGTTAATTAGCCCCTTCATATTGCAACAAAAAGGGGTAATTAACACTGTCATTGGCCGCTAATGCAACATGACAGGGTTAATTAGCACTACCGGTGGCTACTAAAGCTGGCCATACATTATACACTTTTCATATTCAATTTCCTCATACTAAAATATATGATTTTGGTAAATCTAAACATTTTACAAGAAAATTGTATAATGTATGGTCAGCCTAATGCAACATGACAGATTTTATTGTCACTGCCACTAGTCACTAATGTAGCATGACTGGGTTAGTAAACACTGCCACTTCCTGCTGCATTAGTGGCCAATGGCAGTGTTTATTAACCCTTACAGTGCAATATGAAGGGGTTAACTAAATGACACTGGCCATTAATGTCCAATGGCAGTGGTAATTAATTCATTCATGCTGCATTAGTGGCCAGTGTCAGTGTTAATTAACCCGTTCATGCTGCATTAGTGGCCAGTGTCAGTGTTAATTAGCCCGTTTGTGCTGCATTAGTGACCAGTGGTAATGTTAATCCCTTCATGTTGCATTATTGGCTAGTGGCAGTGCAAATTAACCCATTTGAAATGGAGTTAATGAACACTGACGTTGGTCACTAATGTAGTGTAAGGATGCTGCACACCCAATACAATATGAAATGATAGTGAAAGGCCTCAGCTTCAGCTCCTTCTAGGCCACACCCCCAGGGTTTAGTTATAGAGGTGGGATTGTGGAGCAAGGCTCAAGTATTTATGCATATCGGTTGCTGTTGAAACAAATAACTTTTCCAGTTGCCCCAAAGGGTGGGGGCAAAATGCATCAGAGGGTGTGGCCTAGGAGAAGCTGACGCTGAAGCCGTTTTTCACTATCGTTTCATATTGAGCAGTTGGCGAAAGAAGAGTGCTCCAAAATTCCAGTAGAGAGGTGTAGGAAACTCGTTCATGGTTACAGCAAGTGATTGATTTTTTTCTAAGGGGTGTGCTACTGAATATTAAATTGAGGGTGCCAATAATTTTGTTCATTCCATTTCTCGAGTTTTGCATGGAATGTGTTAACCACTTGAGCTCCAGAGGATTTACCCCCCTTAATGACCAGGCCTCTTTTTGCTACTTGGCGCTGCACTAATTCAACTGATAATTGCGCGGTCATGCAATGCTGCACCCAAACGAAATTTACGTCCTTTTTTTTACACAAATAGAGCTTTCTTTCTGTGTAATTTGATCACCTGTGCGCTTTTTATTTTTCACGCTATAAACAAAAAAACGCCAAAAATTTTGAAGAAAAACAATATTTTTTAGTTTCAGCTATAAAAAATATATAGTAAACTCAAAGTTGGTTATAAATTTAGGCCAAAATGTATTCTGCTACATGTTTTTGGTAAAAAAAATCCCAATAAGTGTATATTGATTGCTTTGTGTGGAAGTTATAGCGTCTACAAACTATGGTATAAATATTGCAATTTACGCCATTTTTCTGCTATACAGCGCTGCGCTAGTTTAACGGACAATTGCGCGGTCATGCAATATGGTACATAAATGAAATTTACATCCTTTTTTTCCCCACAAATTGAGCTTTCTTTCGGTGGTATTTGATTGCCTGTGCGGTTTTTATTTTTTGCACTATAAAAAAAAAAGGCTGACAATTTTGAGGAAAAAAAAACAACATTTTGGACTTTTTGCTATAAAACATGTCCAGTAAAAAAAAAATGCATTCTGCGACATGTCTTTGCTAAAAAAAAAACCAATACGTGTAAATTAATTGGTTTACGTGAAAGTTATAGTGTTTACAAATGGCGGGAAAGATACTGGGATTTTTAGGGTTTTTTTTTATACTAATAATGGCGGCGATCAGCGAATTATGGCGGCGATCAGGGACTTATGGCGGGACTGCGGCGGACATTCTGACATTGGGGGGTACTGACTTGGGGTCACTGACATCCCCAAAAACACTAATACAGTGATCAGTGCAAAAAAAAAAAAAACTGACACTGTACTAATGGCAATGGGGAGGAAGGGGTTAACTTTATTTAGCAGGGAAGGGTTATAGGAGTGAGGGGAGTGTTTTACTAAGGGGCGGGGGTGTGTACTGGGCGGGACAAGGCTGATCGAGAAAGTGAAACTATTCTTTCTCGATCAGCTCATCCTCGAGCTGACAGAGAGGTGACAGACAGCACAGCTACTGCAGCTGTGCTCTCTGTCACCGTTTATCGCCGATCGCCGGGACATAGCCGATAACGAGCGGCTGTGACCCGGCAACTGACATCTGCGGCAGTGATCCACAGGACAAATAGGGCCGCAGTGCGCCTCGCACGCGCCCCCTATTTGTTTACAACACACGTTTTAAAACGTGGTTTTGCCTGTGAGTGCCGCCCTGCCACCGTATATGTACAGTGGCTGGGCGGCATGCGGTTAATGTGGCTTTTTGTTTCTCAACTTTTTTGTGCCGTACTAATACTAACAAAGGTAATAAACATGAGAATGCATAAACAATTGTAATTGCAACAATTTTCTGGGCAAAGTGGTGCATTGGCCATGACTGTATTTCATCAGCAGTTGTATCTTTTATTCCAAGTGCCAGTTGTTTGTTTTCAGTTTGTTAACGGATCATTCATTGTCCAAAATAATATTGAGCAGAATTAAGTTCAGCCCTTCACAACTGTCTCAGTTTCTCATTTGGCCCCTTGGAAAAATGATTGCCCACTCCTGGTCTAGTTGCTAGCAGGCCACCAACATACCTTCATTCCTGGCTGCCAAATCACATAAGGTATTTCTGGATTCCCTCTCCTCCATATCAATATAACTAAATTATGACCTACCAAAGGCTGTCTTAGATTTTGCTTGCAGTATTCTGTTGCTACTGGGTAAAACTATGCAGAATATTATTTTGTCTTGTCAGTACTATCCACTTCATAGCTTGGTGTCCTCTGCAAAGAATGACGTACTTTTAATCCCAGACCTTATATCATTTATAAATATGTTAAAAAAGTAAGGGTCCCAACACTGAACCTTGGGGTACACCACTAACAACCATAGACCAGAGTATGCATTATTAGCCACTATTCTCTGAATACAGTCTTTTAGCCAGTTTTCTATCCATTTACAAACTGATTTTTCACCTTCACACCTTGTCAGTACTATCCACTTCATAGCTTGGTGTCCTCTGCAAGGACTGACATTGTACTTTTAATCCCAGACCCTATATCCTTTATAAATATGTTAAAAAAGTAAGGGTCCCAACACTGAACCTTGGGGTACACCACTAACAACCATAGACCAGAGTATGCATAATTGGCCACTATTCTCTGAATACAGTCTTTTAGCCAGTTTTCTATCCATTTACAAACCGATTTTTCACCTTCACACCTTTACACATTAGCAGTGTGTGGGGACTTGTGTCAAATGCTTTTGCAAAATCCAAGTATACTACATCCACAGCCACTCCTTTGTCTAAGGTTTTGCTTACCTCCTTAAAAAAGAAATCAGATTTGTTTGACAACTTCGGTCTTTCATGAATCCATGCTGTCTGTTGCTTAAAATATTTTTTTTCCAGCAAGAACTCATCTCTGTGGTCTTTATTAAACTCTCCAGTATTGGGGGGGGGGGGGGGGGCAGAGCCAGCACTGACATGTGAGCAGCGGGGTGGGAGAGCTCAGTCTGAAATTCATTGATCCTGCCAAGATCCTGTGAGCGGTGTCCTCTGAATTTGCTCTTTCAACACAGGAATCTTCCCTGACCTTGTCTCATACAAAGAATAGTGAAAATTGGCCAAGTGACCAGTAACCCCCCAAGAGAACAGCTGGCGTGCTTTACCTGTGGCTCTCAAGATGCTGGTATTAGAGGCCATGCGGACTAGTGAGAAGTTGGCTTGCCGCGTTCTACAGCAGCAGAGGAGGGTGCCACCATTCCAGCTGAGGTGAGCCGCTACCCAAACGTGATTGGTTGCAACTCAGAGGGAAGTCGCTGGACTGGCTGTGTACCCGGGTGGAGCGGAGTGCGCAGGACAGTGATGGGGACCCGGGGCCTTACCTTAAACAAATTATGGCCAACATACACCTACAGACTAAGCTGACGGAACATATTGAGGGGTTGAAGCTAGACTGAAACAAGGCCTACACAATGTTAAAGAGAGGGTAACAGCTGCTGAACAGTGCATTCGTGATTTGGAGGACTGTGTCTGACCATTGGAGTCTGCGACCCAGATCTCTTGGAAGGCCCTAACCAAACACTCCGCAAAAATGGTGGATATGGAGTAACGGCAGTGACGTAATAATATCAGGCTTGTGGGCTTTCCAGAGGGGGCAGAAGAGCGAAATTCTGAGGATTACCTGGAGAAGTGGCTCAGAGATAACATGGAAGCTGCTACCTTTTCGCCGTTTTTCTATTCTGCGTGCCGCTTGGGCAGATCCTAAGTTAATGTACAATGGCAAACATATTTCATTGTATCCTGATTTCTCGGTCGCTACCTAAACGGCCAGCTTTCTACATGTGAAAAAATGACTCCCTGATCAAAATTTAATCTATATTATGCTGTATCCGGCTAAATTGTAGGTTGTGGATGGGGTAAAGTGCATTTTTTCAATACCCCTACTGAGGCCTCTCAATGGCTAGATGCCAGAGGGACATTCTCCCAGGCCCCCATGATTTTGTTTTTCCCATTATTTCTCTGATACCTCTATTTTACTAATGGGACCTTTGAATCCGTTCTTTTACTTTCTAAATCTCGGAGTGTTTGCCTTCCATGCAGTTACATTGCTTTTTTCTTTTTTCATTTTGCTCACACAATTTGAGGTTCTTTATTTTTTTGTGACAGTTTGACATTATAAGACCTTAGTGTTATTTGGGCTACAGGGGACTGCGGGCTCTCTTCTGAGCTCTCACTGCCCCTACCACATATTGTTTCTAGGTATGGGTATGAAGAACTTAGCATGTTGGGGCTGGGTGTACCTGCAGGACCCTGGCTCTTTCTTAACTGCTGCCTTTTTGGTGATCCAGGAATTTGGGGATTTTTCCAGGTTTCTTATTAGTTGGTCTAAATCTTCCATATTCACTATTGATATTATCCCTGCCACCCAGGGAACATGTCCCATACCGCTGACTACCCTGTTCCAGTATTTGGGGGTGACGGTACAACTACCAGTATCTCAATTCATTCATAATAATGTGTTCCTGGTTATGGAGGCATTAAAGGACAAAGTTCGTCGATGGCAAGCTTTACTGCTGATGGGGTGAATTAATTTGTTGAAATTTATTTCTGCCTCAGAATCTTATACATACTGTCTAATTCCGCTATATTTATTCCCAAATGCATTTTCAAAGCCAATGATTCAGTACTGGTGACTTTCCTGTGGGGTTCGATGCCCCAAGATTGTCTTTGGCCACTCTGAAACTACCACTAGATTTGGGGGGGGGGGGTGGCATTGCCCGATCGTTGAGGATATTATTTTGCCTCTCAACTAATTTATGTTCACTGGCAATTTTTTCCTCCAAATTCCAAATGCAATGATTGTGGTGGAGGCAGCAGTGGGCACTTCCTATGAAACATTGACCAACTTACTCTATAGGAAAATGATTCCTGGAATGGAGGGGGGATTATGCTCCTAACTGGAAAAATGTTTAATTTATGTTCCTATATTATATTGGATGTATCCCTCCTTATGTCTCCCAATAACTCCCTATAGCTTTTTCCTCTCTGAGGGTATTTTATAAATTGGAAGGTGGGGTGTCTTGGGCCCAATAAATAATAAATACTATACGGCTATGGCTCCTTGTACTTCCCAGTTAGTTGTGAGAGCCAGGGACAGAAGAAAAGAAACAGGAGACGCCCGTCTGAGTGTAGTAATAACATAGTATTTAATAGCAAAGGATTAAAAACACTCACAAAGGAAGTAATAAAATAAGCTCATCTGTGTATATGAGAGACAAAACATCCTGCAGGCGCCACCGGTGGTTAGTGCAATAGCAGCTGGGCTGATGGAGATGGTAAGAGACACTGTAGTTGTCAATCCTGAGTGGTGGTGTTTTAAAGCAGATCCAGCGGCGTTTGTGCAGGAAGGAGCCTAGTAACCAGCCTGGAATACACTCTTATAAGGACTTATTGTACACCAATGCATTTACATACCCTGTTTTAAAGTACTTGTATGCCAATATTGCCATTATCTTTTGCTTTATAAATAATTTTTTATCCTTTTCACCCTTACATTACTTTACTCCTGTTCACCAGAGTTACTCATTCTTTACTATAAGTTGTGAGAGCTAGGGACTGTTGGTCTGCCTGTCCTTGTGCCAGAGTTGTCAGAGGAGTAATGGCGTGAGGTGCTTCACACCTATCTACCTACAGTTATAGGCTCTATGGACAGAATGATACAGCTATGTTATTTACATCAGATGTATTATACCCCTGCACGTTTATTTACCATGCATAAGCGGGACTCTGTAGTATGTCATAAATGTAAGTTGTTTGAAGGCATTTTTTCCATATGGCTTGGGAATGCCCTAAGGTGAGGCCTTTATGGTCTCAGGTGATGGAGTTTATAGCAGATAATTTTGCATTGAAAACAAAGGAAAGCCTGTGTTTGTTTTATGTTGAGCAGTAAAGTGGATGGATTCTGCATTTACAAACTGTCTGGCAGATGGCTGTTTCCCCTCTGTTCGTGGCAATGCATATCACCACTTTAGCATTTTTTAAAAAGGGCAGCCTTACAAATCTTCCAATTAAACAATGATAAATAATTGTGAATCCTGTTCTTCCAATATGAAAAATAAATTGTACATGAATAATAAAATTGCTTACAAGCAAACATCCAATTATTATTATTATTATTTGCCATCAGCTTGGGTCCTAGGAACTTGATAAAAAAAGAACTCTAAAAAGAAGTAAAAGAAGTCAGTCTCCCTCTTTGCCTGGTTCCTTCAATCCTCCCAAACATTATTTCCTTCTCCAGTGATCTCTCTGTTCGGACATTGTGACCAAAATATGCCAATATTATCCATTATCAAATAACATCCATGTCAAAGGTGTTGACATTTTTGAAAACTTTTTTGTCCAGGGACTAAATCGGTGCCCCAATCTACTTGTCCCTCATGACAATCTACTTGTCCTGATAATGAAAAAACTTTTCTAACCAAAACCGTATTTAAATCTGAGGTGCTTTTAGGAATGTCTGGGACATTTTTAAAAAAATAAAGGGGGCATTATGACAACTTAAATGTTTAATATTTTTAACATTGTTCTGTTTATCTCCTCCTCACCTATCTGTCTCCAGCACCGCACCCAGGGACTAGCAGGGAGGATAAAGACCGTGCAGTGTAATGAGCACCTTAACATGCAAGATGCCAAGTTTGCCATCAATGTGATTTGATATTCAATGGAATCTGCCTTTCTTTGTTGCCGTTAATCATCCATGATGCCAAGTTTACAGCCGGTGTGATCTGACATTGTTGAATTCACTTTCAAATCGATGTTATTTTGTTTGATGATCCAGTATGAATGAGACTTTATACAGCTCATATGAATACAAGCTGACTTGTATTGATATGCTTGTTTGGGGATGATATGATCTCTTACTTGACTATACCCATGGATTACAGTGATTTCTATATCTATATGAATGTCTGTGAGAGGGACATGTTTGACCACCTTAATATAGCCCCAACTACCTCCTTTGGACCACATCATTGAAATAAACAACCTTTGATTGTTGACAGGTTTCTCTCCTAAAACCCTTTTGTCACGGATCCAACACACACGCCCACAGCAACTAGCTAACCGAGGTGCGCACGTCTGGCCGTGACTTGGAGTAAGAGGGAATAAGGGGGACTTAATCTGAATGTATATAAGACCAGCTGTCTTATATCACTGCCCGCACTACCTCTGGCCACCACTAGAGGGAGACTCCACTCCAATCCAGCTGGCCGACCACACACAGGCAGATACGAATCTTATATACAAACTGGTGCACGCTAAGGGTTGGGGAGCAGCCTAGCGATTGGCACGCTCTTCTAGGATTCCTCCAACTATCCTACAAGCTAGAACCCCGGTGTTAATCATTCTTCCACTGTTCACACACCCCCACACCAGACACACCACAAACGGTAGCTTGCCACCACCCAACAGTTTTATCTGCAGACTGGCCTGCTGGGCCACCACACACGCACAGATCTCCGTCTGGCAGATCTGTTACCTTTACAATCTGCATGAAATCTGCCAACACGCAGTGCAATTGCATACAGATTGGCAATGAACTTGACCGAGCATATAAAGACACTGCAATACAATACAATCTAATCTCTCTGGAGATATGAGCCCGAGTTTAAGTACCCAGAAGTCACTTATTAATTTTATGATTTAATATCCCGAAACTGGGCAGTGCATAAAATATGTACAAAGTATAAAAAGTTACAGAAAATACAAAAAATACAAGAAGACACACAATTGCCTATTGACTATAACATAAAAGGGAATAAAACAGAAATAAAACTTTTACCAAGAGTTATCCTGCGACTGGAGCAAGTCAGAGAAAGTCCGCGATCCGCCAGTCAATAGAACTGGCTCCATACGAATCACAACGTCCATATCCCAGGTCCTCAATTTATGGGAATATGGACGTAGGCTGGACATTAGCCCTTGGCCAATCGACTCTGGGGGGTGTTCCTGTACCAGCACACAGGACGTTCTGGGTACTGAAATGCCCAAAGTCGATTGGACCAGGAACGGTTTGAATCACCAAGTCAGGGATTGAATTTCTGACACCAGCGCATCAGTATGATCGCGACAGTACCAATCACTGTTCAGCTGTCACAATCAGGTGCCATATAACCATTTACTGCATTTCTCTGGGATTCTACAGAGGCTACAAATACAGTTTTGCATGCAGATGTAGCCTACAGTGTGTCGAATCAGAAGGAAGTATTTTCATCTCTCTGCAACTAATATTTTAGCTTTTATGAGAGATGAAATATATTCCTTTGATCTGCTGATATACTTTAGAGCTCCTAGACAGATCGGAGCTCTCTCTTGGTCTCCCGCTGCCTCTGAAGCCGAAATGTCTAGATGTATGTGACAAGTCTTATTGGAATCTAGAGGAAGCTCTGTCCCTTCAGATGCTAATTGGTGACCATATGTCTCTAACTTAATTCTGAAAACATCTTATATTAACATGGAATGCTAAATCTATATTGTCATATTTCTACAGATCACATCTCAGCTACTCAAATCTTTACATTTATGTCACACCTTATATTATAGATATGGATATCTTTGTGAGGGAGGTGGCTTATGTGTGTCAGGAGGAGCACATTTGACCATTCTATTATGGCCCCAATTACCTTCTCTGGACCACAGTATTGAAATCAATAATATTTGAAAGTAACATACAAAGGAAGTGGACTTTGGGACTTTACATAAAGAACATTTTCTGTATGTCTATGAGAGGGAGATAAATGTATTGATTGTCTTCTGTGAGAGGGAAGTACTCAGTCATTTGAAACCAAATGTGAATTAGAGTATCTCCCCTAGATCACGGACTCCTTTCCATATTTTCTAAAGGAATGGAATCCCGATATCCTTAAAAGAGAAGCGTGGCTATCACATGACCGTTGAGTTCTCATCGCCACAATGAGCATAGAGTTGGGACTGTCAGTCACCGCTCGCTGCTTTCCTGAGAGATCGCTGAGAGGCTGAGCGAGGTGCCACTCCAGACTCTGGGGTGGATCCCAACTTTGAAGTCCGTATCTTTCCCCATATAAAAAAACTTTAACAAATATTCAAGTGGCGCACAATCAATATTCTGTGCAAAAGAACAGTAAAAGTGTATAGAAGTGATTAAAAATATTCAACACAAAAAAAGTATATATTATAATTAAAAATAATTGTGTATAATGCAAAAAAAGTCCAAATAAATCAGTCCAAAAGAAGATCACCACGTGAAAAAATCTTGTGCAAAACAAGTGGGGGAAGCTCTGGAGAAGTCCTGGAGATGAGCATGGGAGGAGGAGACAAGGGAGCTAGAGAGTATGAGGTCTTGTGAGGAGCGGAGAGTACGATTTGGGTGATATTTAGAGACAAGATCGGTGATGTAATTTGGGGCACAGTTATAAATGGCTTTATACGTTATTGTTAGTGTTTTGAATTTTATCCGTTGGGCACCGGGAAGCAAGTGGAGGGATTGGCAGAGAAGGGTGGCAGATACAGAACGGTTAGTAAGGTGGATGAGTCTGGCAGCACCTTTCATGATAGACTGAAGATAGCCTGCGATTAGGTAGGCCAATGAGGAGGGAGTTACAATAGTCAAGGCGAGATATAACAAGGGAGTGAATAAGTTGCTTAGTGGTTTCCGAGGTTAGGAACGGTCGTATCTTGGAGATGTTGCGGAGGTGAAGTCTACACAATTTGGACAGTGATTGGATTTGGGGCTGAAAGGACAGATGGGAGTCTAGGATTACACCTAGTACCCTGGCATGAGGGGAGGGACTGATGATTGTGTTATTGATCTTGATGGAGAAGTCAGGGGAGGGGGCACGGGCTGGGGGGAATACTAAGAGCTCAGTTTTGGAAAGATTGAGTTAGAGGAAGTGGAGTGACATCCATGCCGATATGTCACTTAGTAGGTTAGTAATGCGAGTGGAGACTGAAGAGGTGAGGTGAGGGGTAGAAAGATTTGTGTGTCATCAGTATAGAGATGGTACTTAAAGCCGTGGGAGTTTATCAAGTGACCAAAGGAGGAGGTGTAGATGGAGAAGAGAAGGGGTCCAAGGACAGAACCTTGAGGGACCCCTACGGAGAGAGGGAGTGAAGAGGAGGAGGCAGCGTTATAGGTAACACTGAAGGAGTGCTGCGATAGGTAGGAGGAGAACCAGGAGAGAGCAGAGTCTCTGAGGCCAAGAGAGTGAAGTTTTTTGAGGAGGAGGGGATGGTCAACCTTATCAAAAGCCACAGAGAGGTCAAGTAGTAAGAGTACGGAGTAGTGGCTATTGGTTTTAGCAGTTAGTAGATCATTAGTGAGTTTTAGTAGGGCAGTTTCAGTGGAGTGTAGAGAGCGAAAGCCAGACTGTAAAGGGTCAAGAAGGTTGTTGTCCTTGAGGTGGGAACTCAGGCGGTTGTAGACTAAGCGTTCTAGGAGTTGAGAGGTAAATGGCAGCAGGGAGATGGGTCTTAAGTTGTTCAGGTTGGTGGGGTCCAGGGAGGGCTTTTTAAGTATGGGAGTGATGTGCGCATGCTTTAGAGGGGAGGGGAAGGCACCAGTAGAGAGGGAAAGATTAAAGATGTGAGTGAGGGAGCAAAGGATGGAAGAAGAGGGTGACCGTAGTAGTTGTGAGTGGACAGGATCCAGGGGGCAGGTGGTGAGACGGGCTTCTGAGAAAACCTTAGTGACCTCTTCGGTAGTAGCGAGGTCAAAAGAGGAAAGTGTTGAGGGAGGTTTAGTATAAGGTATGCTAAGTGGGATGGATGTCTGCAATGGCGATGCCCCTACAAATTGCGTCAATCTTGTTTTTGAAATGATTTGCAATCTCGTGAGCAGTGAGTGAGGTACTGGGTGGAGGTGGAGAAAGTAGAGAGTTAAAAGTAGAGAAGAGACGACGAGGACTGGATGAGAAGGTATTATTAAGAGTGACAAAGTAGGCTTGTTTGGTAGCGTGAAGGGAGGAATTGTATGTTAAGAAAGCAGATTTATATCGGGTAAATGCTTGGTGGGATTTGGTTTTATGCCACAATCGCTCCAGCGCACGACTATGTTGTTTAAGATTTCTGGTGTGGTCAGTCTGCCAAGGTTGTAACGGTTGGGGCATGATGCTTCGTGTTAGAGGAGCAAGTGAGTCTAATGCGGATGAAAGCAAACTGTTATAGACAGCAGTGGCCAGGTCAGGGCAGGACAGGGGAGAGACTCTGTCATAGAGTTGGTCAGTTGCAGAGTGGAAAGGAGCAGGGTTCAAGTTGCGAAGGTTTCTGCAGGTAATTGTTTGCTGCTTGGAGGGATAGGAAGACGAGGAGACTGTGAAGGTGATGAGATTGTGATCAGAGAGAGGAAAGGGGGTGTTTGTGAGGTTGTAGGGAGTGCAAAGATGAGAGAAAACAAGGTCTAATGTATTCCCATCAGAGTGAGGGGAGGACTGTATACACTGTGCTAATGCAAAAGATGAGGTTATGTTGAAAATTTGGGATGTAGCCGGGTTGTTGATATTAATAGGAATGTTAAAATCTCCGAGAATGATAGTAGGTAGTTCAGAGGAGAGAAAGTAGGGTAGCCAGGCGGAGAAGTCATCAAGAAAGCAGGACATGGGTCCAGGATGCCGATAGATCACTGCAATTCTCAGAGAAATGGGAGAAAACAGCCAGATGTAGTGAGTCTCAAAACAAGAGAAGGATAGAGAGGGAGGGTTAGGGAGGACTTGAAAGGTACACAGAGGGGGTAGAAGCAAACCAACCCCACCACCTTTCCGACCACTGGGTCTGGGTGAGTGGGTCCAGATGAGGCCTCCATAGGAAAGTGCTGCGGGGGAAGCAGAATCTGCTGGTTGGAGCCAGGTTTCTATATTTGCTAATAGGTTAAGTGAGCGGGAGACAAAAAGGTCATGGACAGAGGTGCGTTTATACACACAGAGCGGGCATTCCAGAGCGCACATGACAAAGGGAGGGTGGTTTTTGGGAGCACGGGGACAGATATTAAATTATGGGGAGTGCAGCTATTCCTGGAAGAAAGGGGATGCCTGGTGTGTGGGTGAAATAGTGGAGGACCAGGGTTTGGGGAGATATCCCCAGAGGTTAGGAGAAGAAGAAGGGTGAGGAAGGTAACATGGGAGCGGGATGTACACGAGCGCACATGCCTTCCAGTCCTGGTGTTTGGGTCAGCAGGAGAGTGAAGTATGAGCAGGAGGTGATGAGAGCAGTAGTAGGGAGATGGAAGCAGTGAGGGTGAGATGTACAAGTTTTGGGGTGGAGCAGAGGGATAAAGAAGTGAGATTTTGGGAACGCAGGAAAGTAATATGAAAAGGAGGAGTAGAGGGGACATATTAAAAGGTACACGGAGTGGGACTCAGACTTGTAAGAGATGTTTCCCAGGGTGTTTGCTTGCAGTCTGTCCAGCATGCAGTAGAGTTTCTTGTTGAATCTTCCTGCTGCTTGAGTTCTCCTGCTTTAGTTCAAGCTAAGCTGAGTTCATCGTGTTTGGTTTCTAAACGGTCAGTTCTGGAGCCCAACGCGGCTATTTCCTGAGAGAAGACGTTTGTACTTTTATGGAGTTTTGATTGGAATTTAGCGGCTAACTTGGTGTATATAGTTTCCAGGCAAGATTCCAGATCCCCCTTTGTAAGTTGCTGTGCGTACTCACTGTATCCCCTATAACATCAATGGGCATTGTCATATATTCTTTTTTGAGAAATCTGCGGTCTATCAGACTCTAGATATCTCCTCTGCCCTTACATTATCTAATGTCACCAAGATCAGTGTGATCAGATGCTTTCCCAATTTACAAATGTTTATATCCTGCGAAACTGAAGTGATTAAATGCTTGTAGCTTCCGATTTCTTAGACTATAGAGATGATTGGCACCATTCTGGTCTCCAATCAGCATTATGGTCAGCTGGCAGAAACACCGGCTGCATTCTCAGGTTCCCGTGATAGCACAAAACTTCCCATGAAGGCCGTGAAAGGCAGCGGGGGAGGGGGGCATAGTCTCCTGCTGCTTGTAAAAGCAAGTCTGCAGCTAATTAGCCACTAGGATTGCTTTTACATGAAAGCCGATCGCAGGCTGAAAAAAACGATACCAGGATGATGCCTGCAGCTATAGGCATCATCCTGGTATAACATCACTGGTCCTTGGGTATATATGCTATGTTCTTTATTTTTTTGTATGCAGCTTGTGGGCTGAATGAAAAAAAGAGAAGAAATCTCTACCAGAAAAAGTGTGTGGTATTCCCACCATTATACTGCCCTGCATCCACCCACTTTTAATGGTGGGCACACATTAGGTCGCACGGTGCCACATGCGTCAATTCCAAGATTGTACAAATGTCTAAATAGTGGCACGCTTGAATAAAAATTGTCCACATATAAGTGGTACCCCATATGGAAAAAAGATGACACCAAGTCCCAAACTATCTTGCCACTACTCCCCATGTGGTCTGGGCATCCGGGGGGCTCCACGTGTCTATCTTTTTCCTTGTAAATCTGCTTGAGGTGATTGTAGCCGTATTAGTGCATTTGCGACAGAAACAATTGAGTACTGTCCATGATACTTTTTTTATTTGCACTAACATACAATTTTGAGGACAAGCTTTTGGGGTATGTCCCCTTCTTCAAAGTCCAAACAGTACTATTACAAATCACAAAGTTTAAGCAGAATGTTAGAAGGCATTGAGAAAAAAAAAGAAAAGGCTACAGATAAGATACATCAAGAGCGAGGGAGGGAGGGGGGGGGGAATACTACACTCACACAGAGGGGGTCAAGCTTCAGCTAATAGATAGTCATAAACCTGTCACAGTCAGGCCATTAGATACTACCGAGTATGTTCTGACCCAAGAGACAGAGATAAACATCTCGGGACACTAGCAGATGCCTTCCATAAGAAAGGTTACAAGGACAAAACTATCAACACCAGTATAAACACAGCCTTGAGAACCCGAAGAGAAAATCTGCTTCAGTACAAAGAGAAAAAACAAACAACTGTGTACCTCTAGTAACCACATACAACCCAGCACTAGAAGGAATAAGAAAAATAATGAAAGATTTACAACCCATCATAACAGAGGATGGAACTCTGAAAGAAATATTCCAGCAACCCCCAATACGGGTGCTGCAGAATTTGATGGCTGCCAATCGGGATTTGCAAGCACATATGGAGGGATACTAGGGGCTCTACAGGCCTGTGTGTGAATTCTTGGCGGTTGCAGGACAATACTTGTGTTTGCCACCGCACCAGCTTGTACTGCACTTATGGGACTCGCCATGTCACCAAGTGATACTGCAGTGCTGGTATGTGAAAGACCAGGATGTACTAGGCTGCTGCTCGCCAGTTCACCAAAAGGTAGAGCGGCACTAGTACTGGCACTCTGCTGCATATGAGAGTCATCAAAATTTACCAGCAAGTTGCTGGGGGAGAAGGGCTGGTAAGCGTAGGGGCTAAATGCAGGTGGCGGGGCTGATCCTGCCAACGCTATGTTTTTGGGGACACTATGCTAATGTGAACACTGGTATAGTGCTGATCTGATCAAAGATATTGATCTGTTCAGACACTATACTAGCAATGGAGGTTTTTTGTGTATGAGCGTGTTCCTGGCAATCAAGGTGTAAATGTGATTACTGGTGTACTGACGGGCAATCTGATGATATCTGGGAGGGGTGTGAAAACCACGGGAGCACGAATCATGTATACAGTGGGGCAAAAAAGTATTTAGTCAGCCACCAATTGTGCAAGTTCTCCCACTTAAAAAGATGAGAGAGGCCTGTAATTGGCATCATAGGTAGACCTCAACTATGAGAGCTGGGACCACAATCGGTGGTGCGGTTAGGGTGGTTACGTGCCTCGTGTGCACCCCCTACCCGGAAATGTAGAATCATGTGATTTTATGCACAGGGCCCACCCTGCAGCAATAAATGTACTGTGGACGGGCATTAAGCGGTTAAGGGATGTTGAATTCAAAAGATAACTCTTTAACACATGGAATGAAGTCTAATATTCACTGAGATTTGTAGAATGGGGCAGAGGCAGACTTCAGCAGGGTTTTATCCCTCATCAAAGGTGATAAGCTAGTGTGATGAAACAGTTCCTTTAGAGTGAAAACAAGCTGGAACTGAGACACTAATATAATTCTCCCAGCAGGATGCATATATTGTAGCAAAGTCCTTTGGTTTGAAATGTGGATTGTGCAGTCATCAGTAGGCTGCAATGCTGGATCAATCTAAGCCTCAGTGTGAATAACCGAAAAAAAAGTGTCTTGAATTTCAAGCGAAGGCAGTTGAACTTAGCAATGTAATTTGCACCTTTTTGCTGATATGGGTCTGGAACTTTCTCACCTGGTCTGTAGCCTTGGTAATATAGCAGATAGTCTCTCAAAAGGGGGGCCCTTGCGTTCTCTTTGTTCCTCCGTTGAACAGCAATACAGATGACAGCACTCCAGTCCACCTGCTTGCAGGATTGTCCATCCTGCTAGTTAGCGATGCCAGCGGTCTGTGATTCTTCCTTGCTTCTCCACTCTGCGCCCTGTCCCAAGCTGGGCGTCCAGCACAGCCTTCTCCACACACCCATTCTCCAGCTCTCACTATTCACTTCCTGCCTTAAGGTTCCTGGGCTTCGGTATATATATGCTTCCACCCCTTGGCCAGCTCCTCTGAGAAATGTAGTCTATCCACTCATCATCTAAACATCAAAGTTCTGCTACCAGCATACAAGTGCAACAAGGCTTTTATTCAATAGAGTCCATGTAACTGAACCGTGGGATATTGCCATCTTGTGTTCACATCCTGCAATCAATTTTACTGCAGGGTGTTACATATGCTACATACAGTATATCTGGAAATGTGAGATAAAGTAAGTTACCTGTATCCGAACATGAGTGGGTATGGTGACCAGTCAAAACCAAAAGCTGGCGGGGCACCTAGCAAAAAAGAGAAGATTTGATTAAACATTCTTAAGCATTAGTACTAGCGTATGTAAAAATTCATAGTGAAAATTCTCATCCCTACTAATCCTTAAACATGCTTCTTTGTTTATGGTGCATTGTGGAACCTAGCATTGCATGATAGGGAGCTATAATCACACCCCTTCATAGTTACATAGTTAGAAAGGTTGAATAAAGACCATAGTCCATCCAGTTCATCCTGTGAGAGTGTGTGTGTGCTCATGTTAAAAACTAATATCCTATAGAGATATATATTGTGTTCACTAAGATACCCATCTAAGATTTATTTAAACTGTCAATACACCACCGATTGTGGAAGTGAGTTTCACATCCTTACAGCCCTGACAGTGAAAATCCCCCTACACCATTTGAGGCTAAACCGCTTCTCCTCTAGTTTCATTGAGTGGCCCCATGTTGTCTTATACTCCCTGAGACAAAATAGTTTATTCCTTATGGCAGAGCCACCATTAAGGTATTTGTATATCGCTATCATGTCTCCTCTCAAGCGTCTCTTCTCCAGGGAAAATAAGTTTAATGTGTGTAGCCTTTCCTCCTAACTGAGGTCCCCCAGACCCCTTCTTAACTTCTCTGGACTCTCTCCAGCTCTTGCACATCCCCACACTCAGAACTCAGAATCGTGATGAAGTGCAGATGCATAAAACTGTAATATAGGGTAAACAGCAGCGTTTTTTAAAATCTTGATACTGTTTAACACTTAGAAACATTCTATACAGTAGGTGTGGTAGTGTGATTTTTATTCATGAATTCACATAAGCATTAATTGCCTTCTTTAACTTCCAGCTGCCCAGAGGCCATATACTGTATATATGGCATCAGCAGCAAGCGAATACATTTAGAGATACTAGTTACATGGTCCATCAACTGATGAAAACCCGTATTGTCATGCAAGATTTTGTCATTAGCAGATTAGACACCTATTGAAACTTTAGTTTTATTACTGCCACTAGTTATTTGAAAAGGTGTTTTACTGAGGCTGCTGAAAGATGATTTTCTGATGTAGGCTTCATCACTCATCACTCTCATTGATGGATTGGGTATCTCTTTTGAGTTTCTGTAGCATGGGTTTTGTAAGATAAAGGAAATTATTTGAATTCTCTCAATAAAAGCTTTACAAGTGCCACAAAGATTAAACTCTTTCTTTACTGGAGCCAGGAGTGCTAATAATGACTCAAACTAATTCGGTCCACATGTGAGCAGGGTGCAGGACAGTACTTTTCCCCTTACATTAAACATTTTGAAGAACACTAAAGTGGCAAATCAATGACTGTTTGGGTCATCTAAAACAGCATACATCCCAATAGCTTTCTCTGGTTGTCCTTGATGAAACACTTTCACCAGACATATTTTAGCATTCTTTTATTCTTTCATGACATAGCTCACTATATTTATATATAATCATTGGAAGTGACTGTTAATGGATCTCCCCACTATGACTGGATGCAAGTGTAAAATTTTCGGTGAATGTAGTCTCATTTAAAGAAGCCTTGTTGTAAGGCTGATATGTGCCTGTCACTGTTGCATTCTGATCACTTAACTGTACCCTTGCAGTTCTTTGGCAAAGTGTGTGTGGAAGCACAGTACTTAAAACCAATGTCATGGCCCCTTAGGATCTCCTTACATCATCCCCAAATGGCTTTCCTTTGAATGCATGACATTCACAACAAACCACATTCTCATTGAAAATAAGACATTAGGAGTTTGGGTCTTTTCAGCCAAGATGGCGGCGGGAGCGGACACACATCTGTGAGCTCCTGCGCTCCTGGCCCCAATCCGCCATCCGCCGCCGCAGCGGACCCTAGCGGGGCCCCTACGACACTCCGGTCCCTGCCTGGCCACCAAGGAAGGCCACCGGACCTTTTCCCGGAGCTCCGGGAATCGCGGCCTACCGCGCACCCGAAGCCGCGGCCTCGATTTTTGCTGCGGCCGACCTGGATCGCCGGACATCCGCCCGGACCGCCGCCGCTCCGTCCCCCGCCGACTTGCCTGCCTCCCCGGGGCCCTCCCCATCAGCCCTGGGTCCTCGCTGACCACCAGGAACTGGCTCAACCCCACAGTGGACTGCTGCTCCATCACCCTGCCCGCCGTCCTGCCTGTCTCCCTGGAGCCCTCCCCACCAGCTCTCAGGCCACCAGCATCCAGCCGCCGGCACCCAGCTGCCACCTCAGGACACCCTGCTACCGACACCCAGCTGCCTGCACCCAGCGGCCCTGCTTGGAGGCTGCTTCGGGCTGCCTAGCACCCTGCATCGACCGGCACCCAGCCCCAGACCAGGGTCCCCTCCAGGCCTCCCGAGAATCGCGACGCCGCCGCACCGCCGCCACCCGCATCAAGAGGGTAAGCCTCCACTACCAGTTTCCTCCCTCCGGGTACCACGCGGCCGGGCACCTACCACCGAACAGCCCAAGCCCTGTCCAATCCGGCGGAGTCAAGCCTGCCACGCGGCCCTACCGCTCCCACCGACACTGGGCCCCTAGCACCCTCATTCGCTGGCCCGCAACATCTACTTGCGCTGCTCACTTCACCCACGGACGCCGAGCCCTACTGCAACTAGCCCACTCCACCTCCAGACGTCGGTCCATACCACCTCCTGCCGATGGCCCTTCAACTCCTCCTGACGCCGGGCCCTTCAGCGCCTTCAGCGCCTCCCGACGCCGAGCCCTCAGCACCTGGCCCACAACATCCGCCTGCGCTGGCTCACTTCGTCCACGGACATCGAGCCCTACTACAAAGGCCAACGCCTAGCCCACTCCACCTCCAGACGTCGATCCACACCACCTACACCACTTCCCGACGCCGGCCGAAACCACCTGTTGATGCCGGGCCTTCAGCACCCCTGACGCCGGGCATTCAGCACCCCTGACGCCGGGCATTCAGCACCCCTGACGCCGGGCCTTCAGCACCCCTGATGCCGGGCACTCAGCACCCCCTGCCGCCGGGTCCTCTGCGCCTCCTGCCACCGGGCCCTCTGCGCCTCCTGCCACCGGGTCCTCTGCTACTCCTGATGCCAGGCCCTCAACACCTCCTGACGCCGGGCCCTCATCACCTCCCGAAGCTGTGCACTCAACGCCTCCCGACGCCGGGCCTCCAGTAACCCTGACGCCGGGCCCACATCGCCTCCTATCACCGCGTCCCACGGCTCGTCCAGCCGCCCCACCACTGTGCCCACCAACGCCGTGCCACAACACCCGCGGACGCCGGCTTACAGCACCAACAGACTGCAACCAGCCAGCTGCGGCCCCAGCCGCCCACCACTCCTTCTCCCCTCCTACGATCGGTCACTGCTGAACTCCGACATGGCATAACGGACTCTCCCCATCCTCATGTCCTGACCGAAACCTCCCTCCTCTCTGACCCGATCAGAATTCTGCCCACCCTAACATGCCACCTGCACTCCTCCTCGTTCTCCTCTCCTCCATCCCCAAACTTGCCGCCCTCTACCCCCCTACTCCCCCAAAACACCTCTACATCGCACCCTCACTTCTTCCCTCCCCCCTCTACGGCTCTCACCACCTCTTCCTATTACTCCACTCCCCCGCCAACCCACAAGCCACCACCAACCGACCCACACGCTCCTGCACCTCCCATTCCCATGCCACCCTCCTCCTTCTCCTAACCGCTGGTGACATCTCCCCGAACCCTGGCCCTCCATCTCCCCACTCCCCCAGCCGGCACCCCCCTACTCACGCCAACCACCGCAACCCCCTCAATCTCATATCTGTCCCCCTCCTCCCCACATCCACCCCTCCCCTCTCGGTTGCACTCCTGAACGCCCGTTCGGTTTGCAACAAGCTCACCGCCATCCACGACCTCTTTGTCTCCCACTCCCTCAACCTCCCAGCGGTTACCGAAACCTGGATCCAAGCCACTGACTCCACCTCCCCTGCTGCCCTCTCCTATGGAGGCCTCGTCTGGACCCATTCAACAAGACCGAGCGGACGCAGAGGTGGAGGGGTCGGTATGCTCCTACCACCGCTGAGCAGCTTCCAGGTCCTGGTTCCGCATCCCCCTTCCTTGACGACTTTGCCGCCTGGCTTCCCTTCTTCCTCTCCTCCGAGCTACCGACCATCATCCTAGGCGACTTCAATATCCCAATCAACGCCAACAGCCGGCTACTTCCCAACTCCTCCTTCGCGCTCACACAGCACACTCAGTCCTCCACCCACTCCAACGGAAACACCCTGGACCTCGTTTTCTCCCACCTCTGCACCCCCCACGACTTCACTAACACCTCACTGATAACAACCTCCTTGACCCCCTACAGTCTGGCTTCCGCCCCCTGCACTCCACCGAAACCGCCCTACTTAAAATCACCAATGACCTGCTAACTGCCAAAGCCAATGGCCACTATTCTATCTTCCTGCTCCTCGACCTCTCCGCGGCCTTCGACACTGTTGACCACCCTCTCCTCCTTGCCAAACTGCACTCCCTTGGAACAGGGAACAGCCGGCTACTTCCCAACTCCTCCTTCGCGCTCACACAGCACACTCAGTCCTCCACCCACTCCAACAGAAACACCCTGGACCTCGTTTTCTCCCACCTCTGCACCCCCCACGACTTCACTAACACCCCCTTCCCTCTCTCTGACCACCACCTCCTCACATTCTCCAACTCCCCCTCCCTCAACTCCCCCCCGAAGCGTCTAACCATCACCCGCAACCTCCGCAATCTGGACCCGACCCATCTCCACCCAGCAGCTGACCGTCTGTATGACAGCATCCTCCCTCTGTCATGCCCTGACCTGGCCACTACCGCATACAACCACTCACTGTCAGCTGCCCTTGACTCCCTGGCACTCCTAACCACACGTAGCATTAGACCCCGACCGCTTCAACCCTGGCAAAACGACCACACGAAATGCCTCAAACGACGCTGGAGCGCTTATGGCGCAAAACCAGATCCCCTCCCGCGTTCTCCCTCTATAAAGCCACCTACCTCGCCTACACCACTTCCCTCCATGCCGCCAAGCAAGCCTATTTCATAACCCTTATTCGCACCCTCTCCACCTGTCCTCGTCGGCTCTTCTACACTTTCAAATCCCTGCTCTCTCCCCCCCCACCCCCACCCAGCACCTCACTCCCGCCGACGAGATTGCCACTCACTTCCAAAACAAGATTGACGCAATCCGTAATGACATTGTCAACTCACAATACACCTCTCCACCCAGCCTCCCGCCCTCCTTCAACCCCTCAACCCTCCCCTCCCCTGACCTCATAGTCACACTACCCCCCACTATACCTAACGCCCCGCACATCATCACCCCCCCACCACTCCGCTCCCTCAGCCCAGCTACCCCCGAGGAGGTCTCTAAGGTCTTCACTGAAGCCCGCCTCACCACCTGCCCCCTGGACCCTATCCCCTCACAGCTCCTCCAGTCACCCCCCCCTCCATCATTCGCTCCCTCACCCACATCTTCAATCTCTCCCTCTCCACTGGCACCTTCCCCTCCCCTCTAAAGCACGCACACATTACCCCCATACTCAAAAAACCCTCCCTTGACCCCACTAACCTTAACAACCTTAGACCCATCTCCTTGTTGCTCTTCACTTCCAAGCTCCTTGAGCGCCTGGTCTACAATCGCCTAAGCGCTAACCTCACTGATAACAACCTCCTTGACCCCCTACAGTCTGGCTTCCGCCCCCTGCACTCCACCGAAACCACCCTACTTAAAATCACCAATGACCTGCTAACTGCCAAAGCCAATGGCCACTATTCTATCTTCCTGCTCCTCGACCTCTCCGCGGCCTTCGACACTGTTGACCACCCTCTCCTCCTTGCCAAACTGCACTCCCTTGGCATCAAGGACGCTGCTCTCTCCTGGTTCGCCTCCTACCTTTCCCAACGCTTCTTCAGCGTCACCTACAACACTGCCACCTCCCCCTCCCTCCCCCTCTTTGTCGGGGTCCCCCAAGGCTCTGTCCTCCGGCCCCTCCTCTTCTCCATCTATACCTCCTCCCTTGGCAAACTTATTCACTCTAACCCTGACCTACAAGGCCACTCACAATGCTGCCCCGAACTACATAACTGTCCTGATACCCAGATACTACCCTACCCGTGCCCTCCGCTCCTCACAGGACCTCCTGCTCTCTAGCTCCCTGGTCTCCTCCTCCCACGCCCGATTGCAGGACTTCTCCAGGACTTCCCCCATCCTCTGGAACTCCCTACCCCAATCCATCAGACTGTCACCTACCCTCCTCACCTTCAGGCGCACCCTGAAAACCCTCCTCTTCAGGGAAGCCTACCCCAACCTCACCTAACACCTGACCTCACCTAACAACTAACCTCCTCCACTCCACCCACCACTCCATCCCCCACAGCCATCTACTCCTGTGCCACCTTCCCCTCCCTCCTAGATTGTAAGCTCGAAAGAGCAGGGCCCTCGAACCCCTTGTGTAGTGTATTGTTACTGTCTTGTCTCATGTTATGTCCCCCTTGCTACTGTACAGCGCTGAGCATACCCTTTGGCGCTATATAAATACTGTATAATAATAATATTAATAATAATAATAATAATAATAATAATAATAAATGATTGTCGCAAACTTGCGCAACACACAGTGAAGGATGCAGACTCCATGTTGTTAAGAGTATCCATTTCTCCCTTATTCTCCTTCCCCCTCCCTTCCTGAGAGGCACAGTGACAGATGTGTGTGTATTAAAAGTGTCACATACCAGATCCCAGCAGGGAGCCACGAGGTGCCTCACTGTCCCAAGGTCACTCGACTTGTCTCGCATACACAGGAAAGCAGAAAAATAGATCTCGTGAACCGTTTAGCCTACACTTTCATAATTCATATCTACCGTATTTTTCGCCGTATAAGACGCACTTTTTCTTCCCCAAAACTGGGGGGGAAATGTCAGTGCGTCTTATGGAGCGGCCGGTCCGGTATTTCCACCGCGGCCATGTCAGAATACCGGGCCGGCCGCTCAGCTCTGCAGCGGGACCTTACCTGTTCCTCTATCCAGCGGCGTGCTGTCTTCCCGGCTTCTGTAGTGTGGGCACTGGGCATGACAGCCGGGTGCCAAGTGCGCATGCGCAAGAAGCGGTGCTTTTTGTGAATGGTAAGTCGGTACCTGGGACACATGACAGATCCCAGAAGCCGCCGGACCAATCACAAAGCGCAAGTGCTTCTCGCTCATGCGCACTGGGCACCCAGCTGTCATGCCGAGCGCCATTACAGAAGCCGGGAAGATAGCGCGCGGCTGGATCGAGGAACAGGCAAGATCAAACAAAAACTCTGCGGAAGTAAGAGCAGGTACCTGTCAAATTCAGGTACCCGCTCCCCACCTCCCCAAAGCTCAGCAGTCATCTGTACTGTCCGCAGTCTCTGGTCATCCCTGTACTGTCCGCAGTCTCTGGTCATCCCTGTGCTGTCCGCAGTCTCTGGTCATCCCTGTGCTGTCCGCAGTCTCTGGTCATCCCTGTGCTGTCCGCAGTCTCTGGTCATCCCTGTGCTGTCCGCAGTCTCTGGTCATCTCCTGTACTGTGTCTGCAGTCCATTAGTTCAGAATTTTTTTTTTCCTGTTTTCTGCCTCTAAAACCTAGGTGCGTCTTATGGTCAGGTGCGTCTTATACGGCGAAAAATACGGTAATCAATCCTCAAACTTGTCTGCTTAATAAGCTACCCGCGGGTGAGATGTCACTTGTGCATAGGTAAAGTTATGGGCCCAAATATGAACTACGCAAGATTTTGGCTCTAGTTTAGGTCGACACCCAGACCTCCACGCCTACACGAGGTATTGGTCCGTGGCATCAGAGACAACCCCTGCTGGGGACTTTAAAACAGGCTGTCAGGCCTAAGAAGTGAGTTGAAGAAGTCTCCCATTTTAACATCAATACCACCTGAGGGAGACCCGTGCCCCTTCTGCTCAGAAACTTGATCTGATTACATCCAAGGCTTAATGGCAAGTACCTTAATCCTTTTAACCTCTCTCTGATATCTCTTTGCTGTGCTGTTATTCTCTGTATGTTTATATATATATATATATATATATATATATATATCTTAGTTGCATCTTTTTCTGTAAATATTTTTATTGCACCCGTTTGACCTTTTAGTAATAAATCTCTGAAAGTGTTAACCTGTTTCTATAGCTCTGTATTGCAACTCACAAATTCCTGCCTCTAAAAAGACGCTACTGTTTGTTTAAACCTCTGCATAACCGGCCTGCGGACCGTTTTATACAGACGATTATTTCAATCATTACAGTGTTATAACGGATAACGCGAGTTTCCTCTTTCTCTGTACAAAAAGGAGGTGGTGGCAGTGTGGAGGGTTAGTTGCGTAATTAACCCGACCCAGTAACAATCGCCCAGGCTGCCGGTGCATCGATTGTGGTCCATTAGCTGGAAAATCATTGTGCAGGGTGCAGCTGGGTGTGGCATTGTTACGCACGTCACATCGTGGTTTTAGATTGGCTAGTCCTTTGGTCACAAGTTTGGTGAGAAGGTCTGGGGTCTGACGCCGCGATCGTGACATATTAGACGTCGCGGTCGTGGGATTGTCGCATGTTGGTGGCAGCGATCTTGTGATCGTGACATATTGTTGGCAGCGTACGTGGGATAGTTGCATTAAGAGCTTCAGTGCAGTGTTAAAAGTTGGCTCTGCACTGAAGGATTGTAACCTTTGTGGAAACAGTCCTTAGAAACAAGCGGTGCATATTTTTTAGAGTGAGAGAGACAGACATATAGCAACAGCTCCTTCCTTTTTCTATTTTCTGTTCTATCTTTGCTTGCAATCATGCCTGGTGCAGCAGAATACAAGAAAATGAGTAAAAGTGATTTGAGTGCGCAATGTGCCTCACAGGGATTGGACGTCGTTCACAAAAACCATGAAGATTTGATTAGTGATCTAGTGGAGTATGATAGCCGAGCAGATCAGAACTCGGGGGAACTTGAACATGAAGGGGTTCCCGCTACCCACATTCCCAGTGGCTCAGAGACGGCCTCGCAGGATGGGCATACAGAGACTGACACTGGAAGATCACCGAATGGTATCGTCACACCACCGCCTGAGCAGGCCAGCACCGGAGTGCCGGTAACCAGCAGAGACTCTCCTCAGATGCAGGAAGCCCTGAAACGTGTCATGGAGATGGATCCTATGGCATACTTGCAGTTCCTTGACCGCCAGGCTGAGAGAGAGGAACACCAGACGCAGAGGGAAGCTGATCGTCGACACGAGCTGGAGATGGCGAAACTCCAGCAGCAGCGACAGAGCCAGAACCTCGGGTCCTTAGAGCACAGGGACGCCTCTCTGGTCGTGGGCGCAGCCAAGTTTCCAGTGATGGAAAAAGATAGTGATATTGACACGTACTTCCTGTCATTTGAAAAAACGTGCCGTCAGTACCATGTGCCCCCAACTCAATGGGCTCGGTACCTGACACCAGGGCTACGAGGCAAGGCCCTGGATGCGTTTGTTGAAATGCCAGAGAGGCAGGATGGCGATTATGAAGCTCTAAAAGATGCCATCATCCAGAAGTACCAGATGACCCCGGAAGTGTACCGCAAGCAGTTCAGGTCCATGCAGAAGGGACCTGGGGACTCTTACACGGATGTGGCAAGTCACTTACGCACCACATTCCGACAATGGACTAAGGGACTGAAAGCTGACTCCTACAAGTCTTTGGAAGATCTCATGATACGAGATCAACTTCTACACATCTGCCCGGCCGACATCAGACAGTTTGTCTTGGAGAGAGAGCCAACATCTACTAAAGCTGCAGCCGATTTGGCAGATACCTTCGTCCACACGCGAGTGCCTGACCCTCGCAAGGCTCCTCCGAACGCTGGAAAGGGGGGAAATCACCCCTAGCAACCTCTCCTATGTCGGTGAGTCAAGCTTCTCCTCCGCCCACACCTGCAGCGCTTAGAGCCAAGCCATCCCTGCCTGACACCCGCAGATGTTTCACCTGTGGGAAAGCCGGACATCTCAGGAGGCAGTGTCCTGAGCAGAAGCAGATGACATCATCTGGCCAGCCGGCCAGCAACTCTTCTTCCGTGCTGTTCGTTCGCAGGAAGATGCGGGTAACCCCCGCTAACTTGCAGCCAGTCACTGTGGGCAGCCGGTCTGTAACTGGTTTCCGGGACACCGGGGCAGAAGTCACCTTGATCCGGCCAGAGGTGATTGAGCAAAGGAACCTCATCCCAGGAAAGTTCCTTACCCTCACAGGAGTTGGGGGGACCCGTTCACGCATACCCTGTGCAAAGGTATTCATAGATTGGGGTGCGGGAAGGGGAATGCGGGATGTGGGGGTCTCCGAGGAAATTCCCACACCTGTTTTGTTGGGTGCTGATCTAGGCACTCTGGTTTCTTATTATGCCCCTGCCGAGAATACCCAGAAGGGCCCCCTGGAACTCTCTGGACATGCCAAGGTACTATGGGCAGATATTGGGGTAATGTCTGGGCAACCTGTGGATGGACAGAGGGAGGGGGCTGGGAATGGAGTGGGGCTACAGGATTCTCCATTAGCTGGAGAACGAGAAGAAATCCCCTTGCCTGGGGAGGTATCGAACTCATGTGTCATGGATATTATAAACGTGACTGTTGATAATGGTAGTGATGACAATGAGGATGATATTAATAATGTCAGTAATGTTGATGATAATGTCTTTCCTTGGTAATGCTTGGGACTCTCTCACCCGAGGATGAAGTCACGGGACAGTGATGTAACGTGTGGGTCTGTTAGCAGAGCGTGGTGATGGTCGCTGCCATTTTGGTACACCCTGGAAGTATACACCCATATCAATACATGTGTTTGAGTCCTCATTTCAACTGATGTGATGTAAGTGTTCATTTGGCATTTCTCCGTGAAAGTTTTTGCTTTAAAATTGCTACAGTATCGGAGTGCTCTCTCTTTTTCCTTTGGGGTGCGTCTGAGCTGGCTGATGTTCCTGTGAAAAGGATTACCAGTTTCAACACTACTGAAATCATTACGGTTTTACAGTGAGGAAGGCCATATTCCTGTGATCGGTGTGATTCTATCATCTTGGATATCTATTAAGGGCCCTGGGAGTGTGAGGCCTGAAAGCTGTGTGGCCTCTTGGGGTCTTGGCGTGGAGGTGAGGAGGCATTTTAGCCGGAGATGGATTTATCATTCATTTCACCCAGTTGCTTTGTTTGTTTGGAGTTGGTGGTCTATTTACATGGACTTTATGCCGATTTGATGATCACTTATGTTTATTTTGATGGTCACTCATTATTTGTTATATGTCACGTTGCTTTAATTATTTTTTGTGCCTATTGACACATGTTTATTTCCACTGTGCGTTTTTCACTGGCATCAATCCTGATTGTAAGGTGCATTTTTAGTTTCAAGCACCTTGTATGTTTAGTTTTGCACATATATTTCTTTGCTTTTTGATTGGCACAGTTTTCTTTGCACTGCACTTTTTGTGCCATTTTATTTAGACGTGTTAGTCCTATTATGTTGAATACATCATTTACGTTCACTTGTTGATTATTGTGCACGTTGTTTTCATCACACTCTATATTGCACTTCGTTTGGTCTGGTTTCGGGCCTTTATATTTTTATGTATTATTTATGATGCATTTATAGTTTCATGCACCTTGTATGATTAGTGTTGCACATATTTTTTGCCATTTGATTTTGGCAGTTTTCTTTGCACTGTGTTTTTTGTGCATTTTTATTTAGGACGTGTTAGTCCTATTATGTTGAATACATTATTTATGTTCACTTGGTGACTATTGTTCACATTGTATTTCATCACAATCTATATTGCACTGTTTGGTCTGGGTTCAGGCCTTTACATTTTTATATATTATTTATGTGCACTTGCTGATTTTTACTCACGTTGTCTTTGTCACAGTTCATATTGCACCTAATTAGGTCTGGATTCAGACTTTTATACTTATCACCTCTGTTTTGGGTCTCCCCACTCTTCGAATTATTGTGACCTTAGTACTATCGATATTAGCGCAACACCTTTTTGTTTTGCTTTCTTGTGCTAGTGGTGTCTAGGTCTAGGTGTTTGCAGTTTTTTTCAATAGTCCCATCTATACCTATAGCAGCGCAGAAATTCTTTACTATTAGTTCCTAGATACACTGCTCCTTAGTAAAGTCCTGTGGCTCAGCATACAAGTTCCATAGGTCTGTTCTACAAAGTGTGAATGCCACTGTTCTGCAGGACACTGCCATCTTTTGTTCTCTTTAACATCATGCTTCAAACACTTGTAGAAGGGTGTTACATGTGTGTTTAGGTCTAGCAGATATATCTACCTGTTGCAAATGTCATTGGGGAAAGGAAGCCTGCTAACTCTGACTGTAATGGATGTACAGATTCTTGTTCAGATATGTTTTGCAAATGTTAACAGTGTAGCTACCTCTGTATACAGTTGCAATTTGTGCAGAGCACACTTCCAAAAGATCATTACACAGAAAATTCCAATGCATGCACAGCTTTCCAAACTGTAGAGAGATTTGCTTCTAATGAGCGAGAGAAAAGCTCATGTCATTAATGCAGAATGCTGTAATTCGATCCTCAGTTGCTTCGATGCAGACCTCAGAGTCCAGATTGCAGCCATGTGCTCACGAACAACGCAGACAAGACCATGTGCTTACTGAGACACAGGGAAATTTCACAACAAATGCAAAAGAAAGTGCAATAGCTTTGGAAAGCTGTTGTGTTTCAAATGCCGCCTTATGCATTGACATACCTCTTAGACCCAGTCCGTCCAGACAGTATAGCTCCCTGCTTACTTGGCACCCTCCACAGGCATATTAAGTCTTCAGTAAGACAACAGAAGTTTTTTCCCCTTTCATTGACTAGCAATGTAATGGACACTGTTACATCTTTGCTGTGCTATATACTTTCTTCTGCTTTGCTGTGCTATATAGTACTTCTGAACTCCTTGTTTCACCAGCAACTGGATACTAAGCATTCTGGTAGTAGTGGAAGGATTGTGGAAAATAGTTACTATAAATACTGTGCATAGACTCATACTTTAATTTTATCCCTTTAAACCATACTCAATATTCAACCCTATGTAGCCACATCCACTTATCTCCGCCGCACTCTTTATTACAGTCTAAAGGAGGCACTGTATGTTACTGCTGTCACTGACACCAAGGTTGGGGGTTATTATAGCAGTAGTATTAATAATTAGAATTGGACAGCAATACTACAGTATGTAACAAGCACAGAAATAAAAATACAAAAAATAAAAATAGTGTGATATGTATGCTAATCCTTGTGTCACAATGTTCTTTCTTGTATGTCACTACATATATCACAATGTGATATATGTGATCCTAAAAACACATATTGGCAAAAAAAAAATCATATCAAATTCATTGCAATAAAGATACATAAAAATCATGAAGTGAAAAATCATACATCTTCCAATATAAAGTGCATAAATGTCCAAATTCATGAATATTAAAGTTTCCCATGCTCTAAATTCAAAGTGCAATGATTAAAGTGCTCCACTCTAAAGCAGTGTCAGTGTCTTCAATGACAATCACCAATAAGTGCACTTTCAGCGGCCGCCAACCATCCACACTAGCAACTCACCAGCAAGATCATCCTAGTCAGCCTTAAAGCGGAGCTCTACCCAAAAGGGTAAGTTCCACTTTAGGTACTGGCACCCTGGCACCTTTGGAGAGCAGGGGGACAGGGTACCCGATTTTGAAAGGCACCCACTCCCACGTCCGCTGCGACCACCTAGGCCAGTGATGGCGAACCCATGGCACGCGTGCCACAGCCGGCACGCCGAGCCTTATCTGTGGGCGCGCCAGGAGAATACCGTATTTTTCGCTCCATAAGACGCACTTTTTTTCCCCCAAAAAAGGGGGGAAAATGTCAGTGCGTCTTATGGAGCGAATATAGAGCGGCCGGTCCGGTATTTCCACCGCCGCCGTGTCAGAATACCGGGCCGGCTGCTCAGCTCTGCAGTGGGACCGTACCTGTCCCTCTATCCAGCGGCGCGCTGTCTTCCCGGCTTCTGTAGTGTGCGTGACAGCCGGGTCCCAAGTGCGCATGCGCAAGAAGCAGTGCTCTTTGTGAATGGTAAGGCGGTACCTGGGACACATGACAGATCCCAGAAGCCGCCGGACCAATCACAAAGCGCAGCGCTTCTCGCGCATGCGCACTGGGCATCCGGCTGTCCGACGAGCGCCCACACTACAGAAGCCGGGAAGACAGCGCGCGGCTGGATAAAGGAACAGGTAAGATTAAAAAAAAACTCTGCGGAAGTAAGAGCGGGTACCTGTCAAATTCAGGTACCCGCTCCCCCTCCCTCCCCAAAGGTCAGCAGTCATCTGTACTGTCCGCAGTCTCTGGTCATCCCTGTGCTGTCCGCAGTCTCTGGTCATCCCTGTGCTGTCTGCAGTCTCTGGTCATCCCTGTGCTGTCCGCAGTCTCTGGTCATCCCTGTGCTTTCCGCAGTCTCTGGTCATCTCCTGTACTGTCCGCAGTCTCTGGTCATCCCTGTGCTGTCCGCAGTCTCTGGTCATCCCTGTACTGTCCGCAGTCTCTGGTCATCCCCTGTACTGTGTCCGCAGTCTCTGGTCATCCCTGTACTGTCCGCAGTCTCTGGTCATCCCTGTACTGTCCGCAGTCTCTGGTCATCCCTGTACTGTGTCCGCAGTCTCTGGTCATCCCCTGTACTGTGTCCGCAGTCTCTGGTCATCCCTGTACTGTCCGCAGTCTCTGGTCATCTCTGTACTGTCCGCAGTCTCTGGTCATCCCTGTACTGTGTCCGCAGTCTCTGGTCATCCCCTGTACTGTGTCCGCAGTCTCTGGTCATCCCTGTACTGTGTCCGCAGTCTCTGGTCATCCCTGTACTGTCCGCAGTCTCTGGTCATCCCTGTACTGTGTCCGCAGTTTCTGGTCATCCCTGTACTGTGTCTGCAGTCTCTGGTCATCCCTGTACTGTGTCTGCAGTCTCAGTCATCCCTGTACTGTCCGCAGTCTCTGGTCATCCCTGTACTGTGTCCGCAGTCTCTGGTCATCCCTGTACTGTGTCTGCAGTCTCTGGTCATCCCTGTACTGTGTCTGCAGTCTCTGGTCATCCCTGTATTGTGTCCGCAGTCTCTGGTCATCCCTGTACTGTGTCCGCAGTCTCTGGTCATCCCTGTACTGTCCGCAGTCTCTGGTCATCCCTGTACTGTTAATTAGTTTGCACTACTGTACGAGTTGTTTTTTCTAAACCAAAAGCTCGATATTCAGGTTTCATTGCAGTGTTGGCACTTTGAAAGAAATAAGTTGGTTTTGGGTTGCAGTTTGGGCACTCGGGCTCAAAAAGGTTCGCCATCACTGACCTAGGCGATCGGAAGTGGAAGTTGTCCTTCCTCCCTCTCCATAATCTTCTGGGCTGTGAAGCCGCAAGCTGTCACAGCTGGGTGCCCTTACTAGGAATGATGGTGCTGGGGCGCAAGAATGGCCGGTGAAAACAGCTGCAGTGACACATACCTTCCATGTAATATCTACCCCAATGTTTCTAGGCATTTTTGGGCGAAGCCTAGGAAAGTTCCTAATGGTCTGATATTTTACGGGATCAATCATGCTAAACGTCATTGGACAGGGAGTGATCTGACAAAAGAGATATCTAAAAAGAGACTAAATAGATATATGAGCTTGAAACATTGCAGCCAGGTAGATTAAATATAGAAATAGCTCTCAATTGCTATTTGACAAATTTTAGGTTTTATTTTTTCTTCTGATACATTTTTTGAAGCCACTCTGTATTTTGTTAATATGCTTGGCTATTATTGTTTTTAATTTACTTGTAGTCCTCCCTATGTATTGTAGCCCACAAGGGCACTCCAACTCTATATTACATGGAAGGTATCACATTAAATAAAATCATTTATCTCATCATTTCTACTTGTACATGCCAAGCTAAAATTATTCCTCCTCCAATTTTGTTTCTTTGTTTTCCTATTTTGCGAAAAGTTGTTAGGGGGCAGTTATCTGACAAAGGAGAAAAAAATTGGTTTTATTTTATTTACTGTTTTTTCTGATACATTGGCTTATGAATATATTTAATTTGCTGCATGAGATACACCTAGTTATAATGTTTATAGGTTGATGCATAGTAATTATTTCTGTAGGATTCTTTTTAATATGTGGTCTGGAGTATCGCTTTAATTTGGTGCATATCCCTTTTATCCAAGGACATTATTTTATTAATTTGATTAGTATTTCTTGTTATTTGTCAAAAAAATGCTTTTTATATTGTGAGTTTGGACAATTTTTATTCATAATTTGAAGGTGCTCTCAGTGCCAAAAAATAATTAAAAAACTCCAAACAAATAATAAATCATAAAATAATACAAATAGTGAAACAATAGCTGTACTTAAAAAATATATAAAATACAAATACTCATTGTGTGAATATCCAATTATTGTCACTAGAGATGAGCGAATCGAACATGACGAAGTGGAATTCGTTCCGAAGATTTGGAAAAATTAGATTCGCGACGAATCCGAAGATTAGCAAACTTCGGATGCACGAATTGAATTTTCCCAAAAATGGCGGCGACATGTGTGGCGACAGGAGAAAATGGACAGAGAAGATGGGGCGGGGATCTCTGGGAAGGCACGCAGACAAGGCGCGCTGACCCATAATGCATTCATGAGTCATGAATCATGACATGTGATCGCATTAGCCAATCAGCAGCCAGCCAGCACTGTGTAATGGTGGAGCTATAAATCGCGGCCATCTTAGAATTCTCCATTAGCCTCCGGTCATTCAAGAGAGACAGACCTGTCTGTATTAAGGGACAGAGTTAGGGCCACAGAGACTTTAGGGCCACAGAATTGTTACTCAGGGACACAGAATTGTTACTCAGGGACACAGAATTGTTACTCAGGGACACAGAATCGTTACTCAGGGACACAGAATCGTTACTCAGGGCCACAGCTATCAAAGAATCGAAAATTTAAAGTGACATACACCCTTTTTTTTTCTGGTGGCTGTCGTGCACAGTTGGTGCTGCAGTTTGTCGATTGTGCAAAATAAACTGACTTTCTGCTTCACAACCACTATTGTACGTTCAAAGAGTTAAATCCATTTACACGCCGGCTGGCGGTAATATTTTTTGGGTGATTAGTGCATTCCAGTGACACAAACGTACAGTTTCCAGCCAACGGCAAGCTGCAATTGACCGATTGTGTACAATAAACTGACTTTCTGCTTCACAATCACTAGTGTACGTTCAAAGAGTTAGATCCATTTACACGCCGGGTGGCGGTAATATTTTTTGGGTGATTAGTGCATTCCAGTGACATAAACGTACAGTTTCCAGCCAACTGCAAGCTGCAATTGACCGATTGTGCTAAATAAACTGACTTTCTGCTTCACAACCACTATTGTACGTTCAAAGAGTTAAATCCATATACACGCCGGGTGGCGGTAATATTTTTTGGGTGATTAGTGCATTCCAGTGACATAAACGTACAGTTTCCAGCCAACGGCAAGCTGCAATTGACCGATTGTGCTAAATAAACTGACTTTCTGCTTCACAACCACTATTGTACGTTCAAAGAGTTAGATCCATTTACACGCCAGGTGGCGGTAATATTTTTTGTGTGATTAGTGCATTCCAGTGACATAAACGTACAGTTTCCAGCCAACGGCAAGCTGCAATTGACCGATTGTGCTAAATAAACTGACTTTCTGCTTAACAACCACTATTGTACGTTCAAAGAGTTAAATCCATATACACGCCGGGTGGCGGTAATATTTTTTGGGTGATTAGTGCATTCCAGTGACATAAACGTACAGTTTCCAGCCAAGGGCAAGCTGCAATTGACCGATTGTGCTAAATAAACTGACTTTCTGCTTCACAACCACTATTGTACGTTCAAAGAGTTAAATCCATTTACACGCCGGCTGGCGGTAATATTTTTTGGGTGATTAGTGCATTCCAGTGACATAAACGTACAGTTTCCAGCCAACGGCAAGCTGAAATTGACCGATTGTGTACAATAAACTGACTTTCTGCTTCACAACCACTATTGTACGTTCAAAGAGTTAAATCCATTTACACGCCAGCTGGCGGTAATATTTTTTGGGTGATTAGTGCATTCCAGTGACCTAAACGTACAGTTTCCAGCCAACGGCAAGCTGCAATTGACCGATTGTGCTAAATAAACTGACTTTCTGCTTCACAACCACTATTGTACGTTCAAAGAGTTAAATCCGGTTTTATTTTTGGGGTGCTTATTGAATTAAAGAGTATGTCAGACAACACGCAGAGGAGTGGCAGAGGAGGCAATGTTTCAGGAGCGAGCAGACGTGGCAGCAGAGGAAGGGGTCGAGGCAGCACTAGTCGCAGCCAGTGCTCCCGGTGTCATCCAGCGGTCGTGTCTCCACCGACAACCCTGCCGTCATCGATTGGTTGACTCGGTCGTCTTCCTCTTCCCAGGTCACCTCTGACACCTACAGCCAACGGTCGGTGGGTACGTCAGACACAACCGTTAGTTGGCATGGCCCGGGAGCAAGCCCACTGAAATCACGTGTCCTCGACCTGCCCCTGTCCTTTGGTGTTCCCTCACCAAGCGAAGTATCGCATGCTGTGGACTCAGCCCCACTGTACAGTGAGGAAGAGCTAACAGAGGGCGGTCAGGAACGGGGGGAGACATCCGCCTCTTCAGCAGCCAGGCGAAGAAGTACTGGCGAGGAGAGTGGCTCGGTAGCCGGTCTAGAGACAGGTCTGTCTCCTGACCCACACGCAGCCGAGAGGGCTAGTAGTGACGCGGAGACCCTAATTGATGATGATGAGGCTGATCGCACTTGGCAGCCTCGTCGTCATCAGGCTATTGCTTCCGCATCATCAGGAGAAGAGGGTGCCAGCTTGCCAGCGAGCAAAACAGTCGGTGGGTTGCCCAGGAGGCAGCAGGGTCGCAGCAGTGTCAGTGGAGCCAAACGGCCACGGAGTAGAGCACCAGCTCCACTGCAGCCTACCACCACGGCCAGTAGTGGTGCCGGTGTGCACGGAGGAAGTAGCAGTCAGCCAGTGAGGAGTAGCGGGGGCAAAGTTTCCTACTCGGCGGTGTGGCAATTTTTCGTCAAGCCGCCCGAGGAAGTAAACGTAGCCGTATGTCGACTATGTGGCCAGAAAGTCAAGCGTGGCCAGGGGACCAATGTTGGGACTACAGCGTTGCGTCAGCATATGCAGCGTCGCCATTCGGTGGCCTGGGAAAACCGTGATAAAGATACGGCGGTTCTGCCTGCCCCAGCCCCCGCTCCATCACCCGCTCCGTTACTTGCTCCGTCACCCGACGTCAATCGCCCTCTATCAGCCAGTCAAGGCTCCAACACCTCTGCTGAGGGGAGTTGTCGCTCGTTGGCATCTTCCGCTCGTTCAGATGCTCCTTCTCCTGCTACTCCTCTTCACGGATTCCGTCAGCAGTCTTTCTTGGAATCCGTTTCCAAGAGACAACAGTTTGCGAGCACGCACCCGACGGTGCAGAAGCTGAACGTCCTCCTGTCCAAGTTGCTGGTGCTGCAGTCCCTCCCTTTCCAAGTGGTGGACTCAGCACCTTTCCGAGAAATGATGGCTTGTGCCGCGCCGCAGTGGAGAGTGCCAAGCCGGCATTTCTTCGCCAAAAAGGCAGTGCCAGCCCTGCATTCACATGTAGAAGAGATGGTGGGCCAGTCTTTGAGCATGTCGGTCTCTGCCAAAGTGCACGGCAGCGCCGACGTGTGGAGCTGTAACTACGGTCAGGGACAGTACATGTCATTTACGGCCCACTGGGTGAACGTGGTGCCAGCACAGCCGCACCAGCAACTTGGACAGGTCACGCCGCTTTTGCCTCCACGTTTGCACGTCCTTGGTCCAGCAAAGATGTCCGCCTCTACCACCTCTTCTTCCGCCGTGTCCTCAGCCGCCACCCCCGTGCCAAGTCCCATTACCCGACCGGCATATCACATGTGCAGGGCGCAACGGTGTCACGCTGTGCTGCACCTGGTATGCCTTGGCGAACGTAGTCACACAGGGGAGGAACTTCTGAGTGTAATGAACAGAGAAATCGACAGATGGCTGTCTCCGCGCAAACTGAAAATCGGAACCATGTTGACCGACAACGGAAAGAACATGGTGTCTGCTCTGCGTCAAGGAAGGTTGTGCCATGCGCCATGCATGGCTCACGTGTTCAATCTGGTTGTCAAGCGGTTCCTAAAATCCACCATCCCACTGCAAGACATCCTTAAAATGTCACATAAACTTTGCATGCATTTCAGCCATTCCTACACCGCAAAGCACACCCTCCTTGAGCTGCAGCGGCAGAACGGAATTCCACAGCATCGCCTGATCTGCGACGTTGCAACAAGGTGGAATTCAACCCTACATATGTTAGACCGCCTTTACGAACAGCGAAAGGCCATCACCGATTTCCTGATGTTACAAGCGGATAAAGGTACTCCCCTGTGTAACTTAGATGTCAGCCATTGGCAGCTCATGCGTGACACCTGCCGCTTGTTCAGGCCCTTTGAGGAGGCCACGCTATTCGTGAGTCGGCAGGACTATGGGATGAACAACGTCATTCCTCTGTTGCACGTCCTGGAACAAATGCTGTTAACAATGGCTGGTCAGGGTGCGGTAGACGTGGCGCACAGATCTCAACGCCAAATGACCCCTGTGGGGGCAGGACAGGAAGAAAAGGAGGAGGTAGAGGAGGACATTGGTGCTCAGGAATTATTGAGTGAAATGGGTGGTTTTTCCACTCAGCGGACAGGAGTGGAGGAGCAGGAGCATCTGGTAGAGGAGGAGGAGGAGACAGAGGACCCAGACGCACCGTGGCAGTATGCTGTGGAGATGGAGGCAGGGAGTCCCTCGCATTCCTTGGCACAAATGGCCCATAGCATGCTCGGTTGCTTGCGTAGCGACAGCCGAATAATAACCATCAGACAGAGGGATGACTTTTGGCTGTCCACCTTGTTGGACCCTCACTACCATTCAAAAATGGTGGCCTTTTTCACACCTGCTGAGAGGGAGGCCAAAATAAAGTACTATATAAACCACCTATGTAGTCATGCAGTATATAGCCCTATCGGCCACTTTCTGGCATCCAGTTGCTGTAGCCCCCATCACCACACTGTGCCACGGGCCCCTGTACCGCCTTCTCATACTGCTGCCAGATCCATCCTCTGCCATGTGCGTCTTTGTCGTCTGCTCACGCTGCTGGGTTCCAGTTTTAAACCTAGGCCTGTGTATGGCTTCCGAATACTGCTGCCTCCACCGCCACCCTGCGCCATGTGCCTCTGTCGTCTGCTCACGCTGCTGACGGCTTCCGCTTTTTAACCTAGGCCTGTGTATGGCTTCCGAATACTGCTGCCTCCACCGCCACCCTGCGCCATGTGCCTCTGTCGTCTGCTCACGCTGCTGACGGCTTCCGCTTTTTAAACTAGTCCTGTGTATGTCTTCCGAATACTGCTGCCTCCACCGCCACCCTGCGCCATGTGCCACTTTCAGGTCTCCTTACACTGTTGGTGGGTTCCATTTTGTGATAGGGTGCTGTATGGCCTTCCATTGCTGCTGCCTCCACCGCCACCCTGCGCCATGTGCCTCTGTCGTCTGCTCACGCTGCTGACGGCTTCCGCTTTGTAACCGAGGCCTGTGTTTGGCTTCCGAATACTGCTGCATCCACCGCCACCCTGCGCCATGTGTCTCTGTCGTCTGCTCACGCTGCTGACGGCTTCCGCTTTTTAACCGAGGCCTGTGTTTGGCTTCCGAATACTGCTGCATCCACCGCCACCCTGCGCCATGTGTCTCTGTCGTCTGCTCACGCTGCTGACGGCTTCCGCTTTTTAACCGAGGCCTGCGTTTGGCTTCCGAATACTGCTGCATCCACCGCCACCCTGCGCCATGTGTCTCTGTCGTCTGCTCACGCTGCTGACGGCTTCCGCTTTTTAACCTAGGCCTGTGTATGGCTTCTGAATACTGCTGCCTCCACCGCCACCCTGCGCCATGTGCCTCTGTCGTCTGCTCACGCTGCTGACGGCTTCCGCTTTTTAAACTAGTCCTGTGTATGTCTTCCGAATACTGCTGCCTCCACCGCCACCCTGCGCCATGTGCCACTTTCAGGTCTCCTTACACTGTTGGTGGGTTCCATTTTGTGATAGGGTGCTGTATGGCCTTCCATTGCTGCTGCCTCCACCGCCACCCTGCGCCATGTGCCTCTGTCGTCTGCTCACACTGCTGACGGCTTCCGCTTTTTAACCGAGGCCTGTGTTTGGCTTCCGAATACTGCTGCAACCACCGCCACCCTGCGCCATGTGTCTCTGTCGTCTGCTCACGCTGCTGACGGCTTCCACTTTTTAACCTAGGCCTGTGTATGGCTTCCGAATACTGCTGCCTCCACCGCCACCCTGCGCCATGTGCCACTTTCAGGTCTCCTTACACTGTTGGTGGGTTCCATTTTGTGATAGGGTGCTGTATGGCCTTCCATTGCTGCTGCCTCCACCGCCACCCTGCGCCATGTGCCTCTGTCGTCTGCTCACGCTGCTGACGGCTTCCGCTTTTTAACCGAGGCCTGTGTTTGGCTTCCGAATACTGCTGCATCCACCGCCACCCTGTGCCATGTGTCTCTGTCGTCTGCTCACGCTGCTGACGGCTTCCGCTTTTTAACCTAGGCCTGTGTATGGCCTTCAATTGAAGCTGCTTCTGCTCCGCCATTCTGCCATTGGACTCTTGATAGTCGTCTCCCCACGCTGCTGCTGGGGGGACTTTTTAACATAGGCCTCTGTATGGCCTTCAATTTTAGCTGCTTACGCTCCGCCACTCTGCCATGGGCCCCTGTACCGCCTCCTCATGCTGCTGCCAGGCCCGTAATCTGTCATGGGCCCCTGTACCGCCTCCTCATGCTGCTGCCAGGTCCAGAGTGTGTCATGGGTCCCTGTACGGCCTCCCATTGCTGCTGTCTCCATCGCCACACTCTGCCATGTGCCACTTTCAGGTCTCCTCACACTGCTGGTGGGTTCCATTTTGTCATAGGGTGCTGTATGGCCTCCCATTGCTGCTGCCTCCACCGCCACACTGTGGCTCCACACTCTGGTTTTGGCCCCGTGACTGCCCAAATGAGTGAAGTGTGCGGTGATTCTAAGATCGACGGCACTCATCTGCATGTCATACTGACTGACAGTATTATTTCTCTTCCCCAGCAGACTCCAAGGGCATTTAAATTAAAGGTACAGTGTTCTGCACTAATATAAAGGCTCTCTGAAGCCTAGAAACACCCTTTTATAAGTTAAAATCGCAGCGAATATATTTGCATCGAATCGAATTTATTCCTCGAATTCGCTGAATCAGCCGAATCAAATTTTTGAATACTTCGCTCATCTCTAACCATAACCCCCAATCTAAGGGGATTAGTATGAGATCTGTGGAGTGAGGTGATTTTTTTTTTGTTTTTGTTTTGTCATGTTTGTGTATGTCAATGGTTTTTTATTAATTTTAAAAGTTTTAAGCAAAGAACGACTGAAGCAAAAGGCTTGCCCACGCAGGGGCTATCAATGGCACATAAGGTATAAAAGGAACAATGTTACAAAACCAGCAATGGAGGAGGCATGCCCGCACAGGGGCTATCAATGGCACAGAAAATGCATATATTAAAAAAAATATAATGTTAGAACTCCAACAGTGAAGCAAACCAGAGACAGGTCTCTACCGCCTCGCAAAAATCATACAAAGACAAAATGGAAAGAAGAGTAAGAAAAGGAAAGGAAGACTAGACCAACAGCAGGAATCCGGGAGCACAAATACCGATCAACAACCTAGACCCAGATTAGCCGGCGAATATATTCGGCACGAAGTGAATTTAATCGGCGAATTCGGCGAATCAGCCGAACCGAATTTTTGAATAATTCGCTCATCTCTAATTGTCACGCTAATGATGAATAAATTAATAAACTATTATTTCAAGTGCACCGCAAACAATGTTTAAATTAAAGTGCACAAGTCACCAAACAGTGAAAACGTCTCTTAATGACAAAAATTCATATGAAATGAACAACCGTGTCCACAATAATTCTCCAAGTGTGTAATGGAATAGAGACTCTTGTGCCCACCACCATAAAACACACTGCCTCTTACCGGATAATTAGATCCCAGATTATAGGTGGTTTAACAGAGCATGATGCTGGACATATCTTGTTTAGTACATTCTTGATGGGAAAGGGTATCAAAAACTTAAATGTCTCTACTCTTCTCTGTCTCCCTTTTAATGATCCGCTGTATACTTGGTCAAAAGGATAATACTCCAGATAGTGTAATACCGTACAAATAATTTATTAAAATAAATTAAAATTCCACTTGCAAACGTCAAAGATAAACAAGCATGTAAGTAAAAAAGGTGCCAGCTCCAGACAGGCGTGGGTTAGTCACAATAGCAAAGTTTCTTGGGACTGAATAAATATCCTGTACAGATGTACAGCGTCCTGTCCTCTTCCTGAAGATGTCAGAGAGACGAAACACGCAAGATGGGCCATTTGGACGTGATATTAGCTGAGCCCGCAGCCTGTGTTTGCAGCTGGAGCCAGCTTTGTTTTAAAGGATAAGTTCATCTTTTATAACATATTACACCTGTATTTAGCGTGTAACATGTTACTGTTGAAGCTGCCCCCGCACCCCCCTGATCCCCCGTTGTGACAATGAGCTGGGGATCCTCTCCCCGCATCCACTGTCAGAATTTTTAAAAAAGCGACTGTGTGGGGCTCTACCCGCCTGGCCGCATCATTCATTCACAGAGTTCTGTGAATGGGAGAATAACAAGTAGTGAAAGCCTTTATGGCTGTTAGCTTGTAGCTCTCAATTAACTATCTGGGCGTGATAAGCATGCTAGGTAGTTCATTGATGCTTCCTGTCAACGTGTAATTGCCTGCCCATATGAGGTATGAGCAGACAGCTTACACTGACAGTCTGTAGGAGCTTCGCATTTCACCCATCACAGGTGCAATGCTTTGCAGGCTCCTAGTGAAAAAAAATAATACATGTACATTTTTTAACTTGTGCGTGCATTTATAATTTTTTTTTTTTTTTTTTACAAAGGTGAACTTAGCCTTTAAAGAGGTACTATAGTACTCTATATGCCGTCTAAGTGCACGTCTTTTTAATATTTTCCATAAAAATAAGTTTTACATGATAGAAGCTTCTCTTACATTTCTAGGTCTCTCCATGATGGAGGTTATATGAATGATGAGGGAACAAATGAAGGATGATTTAAAGTGGTTGTAAAGGTTCATGGTTTTTACCTTCATGAATTCTGTGCATGAAGGTAAAAAAAGTCTGTGTGCAGCAGTACCCCAAGCCCCCTCAATACTTACCTGAGCCCCTTCGCGATCCATCGATGTGCATAACAGCTTTGTCTGTTCCGGGTCTCTGCCTCCTCATTGGCTGAGACAGCAAGCAAGAGCTATTGGCTCCTGCTGCTGTCAATCACAGCTAGTCAGCCAATGAGGAGAGTGAGGGGGTGGGGCCAAGCCACGGATCCATGTGTGAATAGACACACAGAGCAGCGGCTTGGAAACACGCCTGCTCGGGTGCCCCCATAGCAAGCTGCTTGCTATGGGGGCACACAACAGAAATGAGTAGCCAGAAGAGCTTGCAGGGGACTGGAGAAGAAGAGGATCCAGGCTGCACTGTGAAAAACCACTGCATGGAGCAGCTAAGTATAACATGTTTGTTATTTTCCAGAAAAAAAAAGCAAACCTTCAGTATCGCTTTAAGATATGGATTGAAGCAGTGTATACCACTGTGGATCCAGGCATTGCATAAGGCTGATGAGGATGATCTTTCAAGTGAGTTGCCAGCGTGGTTGGGTGGCAGCCACTGGAAGTGCACTTCTTTGTAAGAATGGTGATCATTGAAGACATGGACACTGCTTTAGAATGGAGCACTTTTATTATTGCACTTTGAATTTAAAGCACGTGGCACTTTAATATTTGTGAATTTAGACATTTCTGCACTTTATATTGGAATATATATTATTTGTCACTTTATTTCCGATTTTAATGTATCTTTTATGTGATTAATTTTTTTGCCAATATGCGTTTATAGGATCGCATAAATATGGTGATATACTGTACATACGGTAAAAGAAAGCACATTGTGACACATAAGGATTAGTGCACATATTCACACTATTTTTATTTATTTGTTTATTGGTTTTTATTTCTGTGTGTGCTGTCCCATTCTAATTATTTAAATTGGGAGTGTTTTTTTTTAACATACTTTCTAACGCTAGGTTCACATATGTGCGGGTGGTGCTGCTGCAGATCCACACAAAAATCTGTACAGCCACACCACCCGCACAGAAGAATGCGGTCCTGCGTGCGGGTGCCATTAATTCTAATGGCACACCGCCTGCGCAGGAAAACGCAACCGTACTGGGAACCGAGGTTCCTGTGCGGGCTGTGGTTTCCAAAGAAGTGCAGGGACTTCTTTCCTGCGTGTCCGGGGGCACAGGAGTCCATTCAAATGAATGGGCTCTCGTGCCCGTGCAAAACTCGGCCCGCACGACCGCATATATGTGAACCGAGGCTTAGACAGCATTTGCAATTTCACAAATTGATAGTCTTATGGCACTGAATAATTTATTAAGTACCATTCATTAATAATCGTTTCTTGATTGAGATTATTACTTAGACATTTTGTTTTATATTTCTGGCACTCTCATTTTCTTACAAACATTTTTCGGCATAATACATTCAAAAGGTCTCCTACGCCTGGTTTGGGATGACTTTTGTTATTTTGATATTTGATTTTTAAACAAACATTTAAAACGGTGCACTTATGACACTAGTGTCACGGAACTTTATGAGTTTTTCAGGGAGTGCTGCAGAAACTAGTTGCTTCCAAATTGTCTCTCTCTAACCATCACGCAGTCCCTTATAAACAGAGCCAGAAGGGTAAAGGGGGTAAAATTAATTCTTCTGATTTAGTCAGATGTGTGTTAAGCTTGAGATATTGAGCTTGATAAATAGGCTTCACTTAAACAGAGCTTTCCTCTCTATAATAATCTGATAGGAAGGTGCCTAGAGCTCCACCCGCTGCTCAGGTTGTGAGTCACTAACATTCACAATAGACAATTTAAAGCAGTAGAAAACTCTGCTTTTTATCTTGTACCTACAGGTAAGCCTATAATAAGACTTACCTGTTGGTACAGCGAATATCTACAAAACGTTCACCATTTAGGAGATATTTACATGTGTAGCAGCTGGTGACGTCACTGAAATATGCACACTGCACTCTCAATGGACGGCATGCCAGAAAGGTGTACCACAGTCATGACAAAGAACCATTCAAATGGCTGACGCCCACAAACCTGGAAAGAAGACCGGGTGAAGATGGAATCCCTCTCAGCGGTGACAGCACGCCACTGGAGGGATCCATTTTTTTAGGTAAGTTGTCATAATGTGATAGTATGCACCACATACTAACTGCAGTATGTTTTAAAATGAGCCTGTCGAGGGGCTACTTTTTTTTTTTTTTTAATGTGGTTTATTACCGTTTTAATAGCATTCACCTAGATTGCGGCAGGGCAGTTCAGATTCATGGCTATTCAAAACAGAAAGTAAGTTGGGTGGATCTCAGAGTCTCTAACCTTCTGAATTAAATTTTAAACTGTTGACAAAGAATTTTATACATCATTAATGTGAACCTGTGTGGACTGAAATTTGGTGAAAAGTATTTTAAAGGTATAGTCTCCAGTGTTCACCTTGGTCACCTTGAACTGCATTGCCTAGTGAACCATTTACCTAGGGAAATTAAACAGCCATTGAAGTAATAAAAGTCTCACCTCTCTTGCCTTCTTTTTCCAGGTCAGTGGTCCACAGGATGGTAAAGTCAGTATCACCATGACAGACACTGAACTTGAAACATATCTAGCACAAATTTCATATTTCTGTTGTTAGAGGTTCTTTTTAAATATGTAAAGTAATTGTGCACCGCAGTTTTGTTGTTGATGATTTTTTTTTTTTGTTAATTTTTAGCCCGATGGATCTAGCAAGGAGTGTGTCTTCATTGAAAAAGTGTTAGAAAATAACTACACAGCCTTGATGTCTGCTAAATACACTGGCTGGTATGTTGGATTTACAAAAAAAGGAAGGCCACGCAAAGGCCCGAAAACCCGAGAAAATCAGCAAGATGTTCATTTTATGAAGAGGTATCCTAAAGGTGTGGTGGAACTACAGAAGGCTTTCAAATATACTACAGTAACAAAGAGGACTAAAAGAATACGCCCCACAAAGCCAGGTTAAGAAACCATAAACTGGCATCTTTAAAAGACAAGTGTGGACTTACCCACCTCCCCCCCCCGTTATACTTACCTAGGTGTATGCAGCAACCGTCCAATACTGCATCTGTCCCCCACCAGCTCGAAGTGTGAGAACTCAACAATCACATGACTGCTGATCGCTGAGTTCTTATAGCTGCTCTGAGAAGAAAGCGGTGACTGTTAATCACTGGCTCTCTGCTCTGCCCCCCCAGCACTCACTGGAGCGCTGGGCTGTGGAGGGGGAGGGAGCAACTGGCTCAGGCTTTCAGTGGCCCGCTGAGCCAGGTGCCGCTCCATACTCTGGGGTGGATCACGACTTTGAAGTTGGGAGCTTTCCCTATCCTGGACCGGCTTCAGCCCGCTCCCGGCTGAAAATGGGTCACAGGACTGCAGAATGAACTGCACTACTGTGATCCACAGGAGAAGCACAGTCAAAAGAGCTTTGGCTGTACTTCTCCTTTTAATAAAGTGTCTTTTTTAGTAAAAACAAAAAGCATTATATGGTAACAGGCAAATTATTTATACCAAGATAATATAATGTCAATACAATAGATTAAACTGCACAATTTAAAGAGGTGAGTGTAATTATAGCTTTGTACTAGTGCTAAAGGCATTTTATTAAATAAGATATGAAATCAATGTCACAGCTTCAACTTAGTGTGCCAAAAGAATATTTTTTACATTTGAAAATGAGGAATAAAGCTTTATTTTTGTACTTTGTTTAAAAAAAAATAACCATAAATGCTGGGAGATTTTACTGTGACTTGAAAAGTCTTTATGCTACTTAACTGACAGATGTAGGTGCTGTTGTCTTTTCTACAGATTGAATGGATGACTAGCACAAGGTTGTAAACCAAGGTGATATTTTCCCACAAAGTGAAATTAATGATTTGCAAATAATTTGCAAATTACAGTATATTTATTATCTGCTGCAAGCAATAACAAATAACTAGGTGAGCACCATGGGTAAATGAGTTTCTGTGGAATTCTCAATACAGTCTTCTTTCTAATGACATAAGGTGTCACGATTGTGATCCTGCACAAGGCTCACTTTTAATGAAAGCTGCTAATATATGTAAATGACATTAATTTGATACAATCAGTTAATACCAACAATGTATTAATCTGATGATGTGGTGTGTGTGTGTGTATGTATGTATATATATATATATATATATACAGTCATGGCCGAAATTGTTGGCACCCTTGATATTTTTCCTGAAAATCAAGTATTTCACACAAAAAAGGTATTGCATTAACACATGTTTTGCTATACACATGTTTATTCCCTTTGTATGTATTGGAACAAATATAAAACAGAGGCAGAAAAGCAAATATGACATAATGTCACACAAAACCCCAAAAATGGGCTGGACAAAAGTATTGGCACCCTTAACTTAATATTTGGTTGCACACCCTTTGGAAAACATAACTGAAATCAGTCGCTTCCTATAACCATCAATAAGCTTCTGACACCTCTCACCCGGAATTTTGGACCACTCTTCCTTTGCAAACAGCTCCAGGTCTCTCTTATTGGAAGGACACCTTTTCCCAACAGCAATTTTAAGATCTCTCCACAGGTGTTCAATGGGATTTAGATCTGGGCTCATTGCTGGCCACTTCAGAACTCTCCAGCGCTTCTTTGCCATCCATTTCTGAGTGCTTTTTGACGTATGTTTGGGGTCATTGTCCTGCTGGAAGACCCAGGATCTTGGACGCAAACCCAGCTTTCTGACACTGGGCCCTACAGTGCGACCCAAAATCCTTTGGTAATCCTCAGATTTCATGATGCCTTGCACACAGTCAAGGCACCCAGTGCCAGAGGCAGCAAAACAACCCCAAAACATCATTGAACCTCCACCATATTTTACCGTAGGTACTGTGTTTTGTTCTTTGTAGGCCTCATTCCGTTTTCGGTAAACAGTAGAATGATGTGCTTTACCGAAAAGCTCTATCTTGGTCTCATCTGTCCACAAGACGTTTTCCCAGAAGGCTTTTGGCTTACTCAAGTACATTTTGGCAAACTGTAGTCTTGCTTTTTTATGTCTCTGTGTCAGCAGTGGGGTCCTCCTGGGTCTCCTGCCATAGCGTTTCATTTCATTTAAATGTCGACGGATAGTTCGCGCTGACACTGATGCTCCCTGAGCCTGCAGGACAGCTTGAATGTCTTTGGAACATGTTTGGGGCTGCTTATCCACCATCCGGACTATTCTGCGTTGCAATCTTTCATCAATTTTCCTCATCCGTCCACGACCAGGGAGATTAGCTACAGTGCCATGGGTTGCAAACTTCTTGATAATGTTGCGCACTGTGGACAAAGGCAAATCTAGTTCTCTGGAGATGGACTTGTAACCTTGAGATTGTTGATATTTTGCCACAATTTTGGTTCTCAGGTCCTCAGACAGTTCTCGTCTCCTCTTTCTGTTGTCCATGCTTAGTGTGGCACAGACAGACACACAATGCAAAGGTTAAGTGAACGTCTCTCCTTTTTATCTGCTTTCAGGTGTGATTTCTATATTGCCCACACCTGTTACTTGCCCCAGGTGAGTTTACAGGAGCATCACATGCTTGTAACATTCTTATTTATCCGCAGTTGTGAAAGGGTGCCAATACTTTTGTCCAGCCCATTTTTGGAGGTTTGTGTGACATTATGTCGAATTTGCTTTCTTTCCTCCCTTTTTTTGTTTTGTCCCAATACACACAAAGGGAATAAACATGTGTATAGCAAAACATGTGTTAATGCAATACGTTTCGTGAGAAATACATGATTTCCTGGAGAAATATCAAGGGTGCCAACAATTTCGGCCATGACTGTATATATATATATATATATTAAAAGATACTTTTTTTATACAAATATCTATTATTTTTGGTCATGTTCCTTTTTTTTTCATGCATTGGGAAGTCATACAGAATATGTACTTTACATATGGAAGTTAAACGTTATCAGGGCACAGTGCACTATTTTAAATGAGTGTATCTTCCCTATATGTATGTATATAGCTATTTATTGCAATTTTGTATATAGAATTTTAAAAAACCTTATTACTGCCTTTTCATGAAGTTGTTAAAGAATAACGTAGTGTTACATAGGTAAGGTCTTTCATATATGTTGTATTGTAAAGAATGAGTGCATTCCCAGTGTTACAAAGGGTTGTGAAATAGCTGAGTTGTTAGTAAAGGAAAAACACATTCAGAAACTTAGACATCCCTGAAATGTTTGTAACAAGTTGCCTGCATGAGAATTCTCTTTTTATGTAATAAGTCTGGCTGCTGCCAACATGCTCACCCCTAGTTATCAAAATGCATCAGTCTGCATATATCTTTGTGGGCATACTTAAAAATACGTAAAAATCACAATATCCTTTTTACATGCCAAACAAGTGCTAGTGCTTTAAATCATGCTTAAAAGTAACTTTTTATATGAGATCCAATTATTATATAAGATATATTATAAATATAAGATAACTGAAATGCTTTTTCAGGAACACAATATTTAGTAACATTTTGCTGAGAGCAAATTTGTGCAGTAACCTTAAGTGCCAAGTCAGATTTCAGCTTTTTACAGGATAGCATTATCAGAACAATGAAAGATGACTTTTTTGGTTGCTAAAGGTTAAAGCACATTGTATGTTGTTCCTAGCTACATCACCTAAACACTAGTGAGATGTGTAAAATGACATGTTGCTCATAGCAAATTAAGTGTTTAATTTCTAGTCTCTAACAGAAATAATTAGTTTTTGAAGAAGCTCAATATAACTTTAACATGAGGAGTTCACTATTACAGGAGAATGATTAAAATCTGTGTGCAAAACTATTTCTATTAATGGCAATATTTTGAGTTGAGCTAGTGAGAATAAATAAAGTGAGTCAAGACAGAGGTCTACTGTATTCTTGTTATAATTTGTAATGAGTCATCAACTCATAGATGAGTTGAGTATGTGAATGATATTTCTGTCAATATATAGATCTTAAGAAATGGGTAGCTTCAGTTGTGACCAAAAATATAAAGGTTCCACAAAAATACTGTGCAGAGGCACCTGCTTTAAAAACATTACTCCAGTGCAATGAAGTGTATATAGAATAAAAAGCAGCTTTGACGACTGTGCACCTACATAGCATGGAACAGTAGCTTCAGATATTGAAGCTGCAACACAGGTGCCTAAAGAAGTGACCAGGAGTGCTGCTGTTTGAATAAATGCTTCTTACTTGGCCTTCTATACAGTCAGTCCAATTGTGTATTATTTATACAGCAGACATTCCTGCACACTTTTTTTGGGAGTACCACTTTGGTCACAGTTTTTGTGAATTAGTAATTAGCAAAGGCTGTTTATTGTTTATTACATAATATCATGTTTTAGAACTGAAAATATGTTTTTTTTGTTCTCTGCCTTGAATCGCTTGTAAAGATTTTTTTCTTAATAGCAAACAGTATACATTATTATAGTTACCTGCTCTGTGCAATGGTTTTGCACAGAGCAACCCCATCTTCCTCTTCTGAGGTCCCCCCACCAGAGCTCTTGGCTCCTCCTGCCTTCCAAATACTTGTGTAGACCCAATCTATTGACACACAGTTCAACCCCATTAACCACTCCCTAATAACTGGATTTGAGTGATAGCAGCAGGAGCCAATGGCTTCCCCTTCTCTCACTACGTCCAGTGAGAAGAGAGGGAGAGAGCAGTGCCACTGCTCTTAGGAACATTGCTGGCTCGAGATCAGGCTCAGAAAAGTATTTAGGGGGGAGCTGTACCTAAAAGGCTTTTTACCTTAATGCAGAGTATGCATTAGGGTAAAAACTTTCAGCCTTTACAACCACTAGTAGTGGTGTTCTGATAACCATTAGAAGTAAGGGACTTACAAGATTTATGAGTTTTTTTAATGTGGCTTAGGCAACAATGCTAATTCTTTTCCTAGCAGCTGCTAGTTAAACATGGGGTACATTTGCTCATTGTACAACCAATAAATGACAGCTAAGCTAAAATTTTCCCCACGTGCCTGTGATATGCTTTTGGACTTAAACAGATGTACATATTATGATTTAGTATTATCAAATCCATCCAAACATGCGAGTAGGCCAGAGGGAGTCACCTGTAGCTAACCTACCAATTTAGACTAAAGTAAACATAGCACCCGGAAATGTAAGTTAGCCAGGTGTTGCTTTAACAAAAACAATGATTCTTAAAATCATTATAGGGATCTGCAATTGAAACCATTTTACTGTACCACCCAGATGGAAGTACAGTGTGATGTTACATTGAAATTGGTTTGGTTGCTGGATACATTTTAACAGATAAGTTCACCTTTGGGAACATGTTACATTTTCCACCCATTTTTAGGGTGGAACATGTAGCATGTTCCTACTCCCAAAGCTGCTACTCCTTCTATTGCATCTAGTGACAGCTAGCAGGCAATTTTCTCCCCTGCTAGCTATTACTATTTTTTTAAAAAGTGGCCATGCGGGGCTGCGCCCAAAACTACAAGTACCAGCCGCCTTTGCGGCTGTCAGCTTGTTGTTCTCAATGAACTACAACGGTGCTGTTGAGCACTGTGATAGTTCATTGTCTCTTCCTGTCAGTGTGTATGAGTATGAGGTACAAGCAAACAGATACAGTCTGCAAGAGTCCTGCATGGAATCCACGATCTGCTGATCTGGGGTGCAATGCTTTCTAGGCTCCAAGCACAAAAAAATAATAATTGCACATTCTTCTCTAATTACAATTGTGTTCAAAATAACAGTGATTGATCAGGTTAGTGATGTCTGACTGCTGTTTTTGGTAGAAATTATATTTTTACATGGCAAATAATTTACTAGCAGGTGTAGTAGAGTAATAGAAATCCAACAGTCATGACATGCATGCTGCTGATTCTGTGTAATTGAATCACTAATTGAAAGGGGCATGTTCAAAATAATAGCAGTGTGGAGTTCTATTAGTGAGGTCATTCGTTATTTGAAAAACAGGTGGCAATTATTGCCCTTATTTAAAGAAGGAAGGCAGCAAATGTTGTACATGCTGGTTACAGTGCATTTCTCTCTGAAATTCTGAGGAACATGGGTCGTTCCAGACATTGTTCAGAAGAACAGCGTACCTTGCTTAAAAAGTTGATTGGAGAGGGGAAAACATATAAAGAAGTGCAGAAAATGATAGGCTGCTCAGCTAAAATGATCGCAAATGCTTTAAAATGGCAACCAAAACCTGAAAAACGTGGAAGAAAGTGAAAAACTACCATTCGAATGGATTGAAGAATAGCCAAAATGGCAAGGACTCAGCCAACAATCAGCTCCAGGAAGATCAAAGAAGGTCTAAAGTTACCTGTGAGTACTGTTACAATTAGAAGACGCCTATGTGAACCCAAGCTATCTGCAAGAAGTCCCCGCAAAGTCCCACTGTTGAAAAAAAGACGTGCTGAAGAGGTCACAATTTGCCAAAGAGCACATTGACTGGCCTAAAGAGAAATGGCGCAACATTTTGTGGACTGATGAACGTAAGATTGTTCTTTTTGGGTCTAGTGGCCGGAGACAGTTTGTCAGACGACCCCCAAACACTGAATTCAAGCAACAGTACACTGTGAAGACAGTGAAGCATGGTTGCACAAGAATCATGATATGGGGATGTTTCTCATACTATGGTGTTGGGCCTATTTATCACATACCAGGGATCATGGATCAGTTTGAATACATCAGAATACTTGAAGAGGAAATGCCCTTGAAATGGGTGTTCCAACAAGACAACAACCCCAAACACACCAGTAAACGTGCAACATCTTGGTTCCAAACCAACAAGATTGACGTTATGGAGTGGCCAGCCCAATCCCTGGATCTTAATCCAATAGAAAACTTGTGGGGTGACATAAAAAATGCAGTTTCTGAGGCAATACCAAGAAATCGAGAAGAACTGTGGAATGTAGTCCAATCATCCTGGGCTGGAATACCTGTTCACAGGTGCCAGAAGTTGGTTGACTCCATGCAACACAGATGTACAGCAGTTCTCAGAAACAGTGGTTATACAACTAAATATTAATTGATTCAAAGGAAAGCAAAATCTTCAAACATTTTTCAGTTTATATAGTGAATGGTTGAGTTTGTAAAGAAGAATACAAACACTGCTATTTTTTTGAACAGTCTAAAAAGAAAATGAAGAAAAGTGAATATTAGAGGAACAACAAAAATTTGATATATTTTCTTCATGTTTTGATTTGAAATAGAATATGTAGTGTTCCCAATGCATTTGTGTGTATGGAAATAAAGGCTATTAGAAGGATTTTGAGCTTTATTCACTTTTTTCAACACACTGCTATTATTTTGAACACAACTGTATATGGCAGTTACATTGGTCAGAGACCCATGTAGGCTTAGGGCAAATATGTGTTTCATCAGAAAAGAGAAACATTTACATTTATGAAAGATATTTGAACTGCTGCTTATTTCACTAAATATGACTTTTCTCTTATATACAAAGTCCTTTAAATCGTTTTACAACTGATCTAGCAGGTTGCAAAACCTTGCCCAGTTGCTATTTATCCACTGAGATTAGCCATTATCTGCTGTGCCACTCATTTCTACCCTCCCTATTTACATTTACCTTGACAGCCATACACTGATCAAAATTTGTCCGGTTCAGCAGGGACCATCTGAATTTTGATCCATGCATGGGCCATCTACCAATTGACTTCTGTACAACCACCCTGTCAAATTTGTGCTTCTTCATCAGAGCCACCAGTTATAGCTGATCAGGTCACCCCACTGTCAGAATACAAGGGTGGTGGATTATTCCTCCATCCACACATTCAAGGGGGTTGAATGAAAAAAAAAGTAATCATCAGTGGGCTGCTGTACAGAACTTATTTAATTTAGTTAATCTCTTAGATGTGTAGACCTGAGAAAATTCTCTTCTTTAAATTAAAACAGACATGAAAAAAGTACTGATTGTTTCCCAAGATTGTCCTTGAAGCTTTGCATGAACTTTTACTCCAATAAAAGAAAGCTTGATATTAAACAGCCTACAGCAATCTAACATCCACTGTTTTAGTTGTTTCCCAATCCTAAACAACCAGAGGATCTGGAATATGGTAGAAAACTAATTTAAACCATCTCAATGACAGTTAAAAGGCATTTTTGATTGAATCTCTCTTCATTGGTGATAATTTGTCCACTTAAAACTAGGAAATGATTAAAATTGTCGCGGGAAGATTACTGTGGATCGTTAATGCATGCAATTGTGTTTTGAATGAAAACACAAAATTCTCCAAACTAAATTGACAGATGCCATTTAAGGATCCACCAGGTCCTCACGGCTTCACGGTGTGTATGAGCCTGCCAGTACGAGGTACAAGAAACCACTTGGAGTGCAGACAAGGACAGAGCTGGTCCCAGCTCTAGACATCTAATGGAAACAAATGTATGTTCTGTTTCTTTTTTTTTTTTTTTCTGTGAGCAAGTTATTGGGTGTTTTTAAGTGTCTTAAAGTTTCTCTAAATTATGTAACTATAACTTGCATTCCTGCTCATTGTATAAGACATACATTATGCCATCATATTTATGTGATTTTTTTTTTTTTTCACTGTCTGCCTGTTGGAAATGAACTTAGTGGGAAAAGGGCAAACATTTAAAGTCTTTTACCATAATAAACTTTAGTATATAATATGTACATTCTTGTGTATGTCACATGTTATTCTGTAAAGCCACAAATAAAAATGTATTTGAAGCATTATGAAAAGACACATTGTAACTTTTACAGACATCTTATTTATTAAATACTTTTGTTCACATAACATTGTGTAACATTTGGTAACAGTTGTTCACATTCAACTTACAAAAAATTGTATTGTCCTCATTCAAAGGACTAAACCATTATATATCCCAATATCCCTATAATCATCAATAGTGTGGTATATCAGAAACAGGAGGAATCGCCTCTATCAGGGTAAGGTTTTAGAATATGTATGTTTGATCCATGCTACATTTTAATGTTGCACATTGTGCTACATTAGTTATGTACACAAGTACATCTAGTTCAGGGGTGGGCAAACTTTTTGACTTGAGGGCCGCAATGGGTTCATATATTGGACCCGGGGGCCGGACCAAGAGTAGATGAATGATGTGTATGTGTCATCCATCGTAAGTATAGTAATATTCCCCCATAGTAAGCATAGTAATTAATCCCCCATATAGTAATTCATCCCCCATATAGTAATTCATCCCCCCTATAGTAATTCATCCCCCTATAGTAATTCATCCCCCATATAGTAATTCATCCCCCATATAGTAATTCATCCCCCATAGTAATTCATCCCCCATATAGTAATTCATCCCCCATATAGTAATTCATCCCCCATAGTAACTCATCCCCCCTATAGTAATTCATCCCCCATATAGTAATTCATCCCCCATATAGTAATTCATCCCCCATATAGTAATTCATCCCCCATAGTAATTCATCCCCCATATAGTAATTCATCCCCCATAGTAATTCATCCCCCATATAGTAATTCATCCCCCATAGTAATTCATCCCCCATATAGTAATTCATCCCCCATATAGTAATACATCCCCCATATAGTAATTCATCCCCCATAGTAACTCATCCCCCATATAGTAATTCATCCCCCATATAGTAATTCATCCCCCATAGTAATTCATCCCCCATATAGTAATTCATCCCCCATAGTAATTCATCCCCCATATAGTAATTCATCCCCCATATAGTAATACATCCCCCATATAGTAATTCATCCCCCATAGTAACTCATCCCCCATATAGTAATTCATCCCCCATATAGTAATTCATCCCCCATAGTAATTCATCCCTCATATAGTAATTGATTCCTCATATTAAGTCCCCAAGTCCCCCCTGTGTCAATTCACTTACCTTTGCTCCGCGCGTTCCTTTCGCCGTGTTCCCGCGCCGTTCCGGTGTAGCATGAAAATCTGTCTCCTATGAGGATCTGTCCCCCTCGACGTATCTGCGCATGTGCCAGTTTCAGGCATTAGCAGCCGATCGGCGATCTCCGGCACATGCGCAGATACGTCGAGGGGGACAGATCCTCATAGCTCCGCGGGCCGGATTAAAAGGTCCGCCGGGCCGTATACGGCCCGCGGGCTGTAGTTTGCCCATTGCTGATCTAGTTCAACACATGGCTAATGTGTAAAGTCTAAAGGCTTGGAAAAATCCATATGTAAATGGATAGAACTGTCTGAAAGACCAAATTCAGAAAGTAGTGATTAATGATTCATACTCTGAATGGTCTAGGGTTGTTAGTGGTGTACTCCAAGGTTCAGTGTTGGGACCCTTACTTTTTAATATAGTTATAAATGATATATGGGCAACACAGTGGCTAAATGGTTGGCACTTCTGCCTGGCAGTACTAGGGTCACTGGTTCAAATCCCAACCACGTCACCACCTGCCTGGAATTTGCATGTTCTCCCTGTGTCTACGTGGGTTTCCTCCTGGGTACTCCGGTTTTCTCCTACAATCCAAAGACATGCGGGTAGGTGAATTGGCTTCTGTCTAAATTGGCCCTTGTATGTATGAATGTGAGTTAGGGACCTTAGATTGTATGCCCCTTGAGGGTTAGGGACTGATGTGAATGTACAATATATATGTAAAAGCGCTGCGTAAACTGGCGGTGCTATATAAGTACCTGAAATAAATAAATATAGGGTCTGGGATTAAAAAAAATGTTTCAGTCTTTGCAGATGACACCAAGTTTTACAGTGGAATAACGTCCTTACAGGATGTCACCAATTTACAAGCTGACCTCAATGCACCGTTTAATTGGGCAACTATGTGACAAATGAGGTTTAATGTTGATAAATAAGTTATGCACTTGGGGGCTAAGAATACATACTAGGGGGGGTGCAACTGGGGGAATCAATGGTGGAGAAGGATCTGGGAGTTCTGGTAGATCACAAGCTTAATAATGGCATACAATGCCAAGCTGCGGTTTCTAAAGCGAGCAAAATACTCTCCTGTTTTAAAAGAGGTATAAACTCTGGAGAGAGTGATATAATTTTACCCCTGTACAAATCATTAGTAACGCCTCATCTGAAATATGCAGTTCAATTTTGGGCACCAATTCACAAAAAGAACACTGGGGAACTGGAGAAAGTACAGAGAAGGGCAACCAAACTGATAAGAGGCATGGAGGAGCTCAGCTATGAGGAAAGATTAGAGGAACTGAATTCATTCTCTCTTGAGAAAAGGAAATTAAGATCAACATGTATAAATACATCAGTGGTTCATATAGTGAACTCAGTGTAGAGCTATTCACCCTGAGGTCATCACAGAGAACAAGGGGGCACGCTTTACATCTGGAGGAACAGAAATTTAATCTCCAAACATGGAAAGGTTTCTTCACAGTAAGAGCTGTGAAAATGTGGAATAGACTCCCTCAGGAGTTGCTCAGTAGATTGCTTTAAATAAGGCCTAGATTTTTTCATAGATACACAGAATATAATTGAATACTACCATTTATAGGTAAAGTTGATCCAAGGAATATCCGATTGTCTCTTGGGGGATCAGGAAGGAATTTTTTTTCCCTGCAGGAGCAAATTGGCTCATGCTATGCTGGGGTTTTTTTGCCTTCCTCTGGATCATAGGATTATAACTTTTTTTTTTTAATACGGTTGAAATAGATGAACTTTTGTCTTTTTTTCAGCCAGACTAACTTTGTAACTATATAACCAATAGAGGAAAAAAAAAAAGAAAACCTGTGTTGACACTATCCTATACCCACAGTTGATGCAGACGAAGGCAAGAAAAAAAAAAAACATAAAAAAACCCCAAAGCATGATCCAATTTGTTTCGGCTAAGGAAATAATTCCTTTCTGATTCCCCAGGAGGTAATCTGATATTCTATGATGTTATTGACTATAAGTGTTCATATCCAGTTATATTTTGTGCATTTATAAATGCATGCAGTTATTTTTTAAAACAATCTGGCCAAGACTAGTTCTTGAATGAAACTATTCTAAAAAAAGCCCTTATTAGTTGATATAACTTTCACGTATATCAACTAATTTACACGTATTGGGATTTTTTTTTTTTGCAAAGACATGTAGCAGAATACATTTTGGCCTAAATTTATGAGAAAATTAGAATTTTTTAATTTTTTTACTGGACATGTTTAATAGCAAAATGTACAAACTATTGTTTTTTTTTTTTTCAAAATTGTCGGTCTTTTTTTTTTTATAGTGCAAAAAATAATAACGCACAGTGATCAAATACCACCAAAAGAAAGCTCTATTCATGGGGAAAAAAAGGACACAAATTTCATTTGGGTGCAGCATTGCATGACCGCACAATTGTCAGTTAAAGTAACGCAGCGCTGTAATGCAAAAAATAGCCTGGTCAGGAAGGGGGGTAAATCCTCTGGAGGGCAAGTGGTTAAAGCTGAAATCCAAGCAGGTATAAACAGAAGCTAATGCATTTAAAAATACATTTAATGTTTTTATAGAATACATACTTGCAAGTAGTGTAATATTTGCCTCTAGTAATCTCTTATATAGGATAATTGAGGCTGGAAGATGGAGAAGCAAAATTAAGAACCAATAAATTGTGCTTCAATTGGAAATATATTGACAAGGAATGAGTGGACTGTGAAAGCAGTAAGATTAGCCCATCATACTGCAGCCACTGCTCTTTTATTGTCTGGTTGCAAACTGACATCAGGGGGTGTTAAACTCCAGACAGATGTAAAAAAAAAAAAAAAATCAGCTCTATATTTATTAATGAATAATTACATGTATCTTTTTAACCACTTGAGCTCCAGAGGATTTACCCCCCTTAATGACCAGGCCTCTTTTTGCTACTTGGCGCTGCACTAATTCAACTGATAATTGTGCAAAATTTACGTCCTTTTTTTCACACAAATAGAGCTTTCTTTCGGTGGTATTTGACCACCTGTGCGCTTTTTATTTTTTACGCTATAAACAAAAAAAGACCAAATATTTTGAAGAAAAACAATATTTTTTACTTTCAGCTATAAAAAATATATAGTAAACTCAAAGTTGGTTATAAATTTAGGCCAAAATGTATTCTGCTACATGTTTTTGGTAAAAAAAATCCCAATAAGTGTATATTGATTGCTTTGTGTGAAAGTTATAGCGTCTACAAACTATGGTATAGATACTGCAATTTACGACATTTTTTTGCTATACAGCGCTGCGCTAGTTTAACGGACAATTGCGCGGTCATGCAATATTGTACATAAATGAAATTTATGTCATTTTTTTAACACAAATAGAGCATTTTTTTGGTGGTATTTGATCACCTGTGCACTTTTTATTTTTGGCGCTATAACCAGAAAAATTTTGAAGAAAAACATTTTTTTTGAAAAGAACAATATTTTCTCATTTTGATCATAAAAAATATCTAAAAAAACTAAAATTTCGTCATAAAATTAGGCCAAAATGTATTCTGCTACATGTTTTTGGTTAAAAAAATCCCAATAAGTGTATATTGATTGCTTTGTGTGAAAGTTATAGCGTCTACAAACTATGGTATAGATAATGGAATTTACACAGCTTTTACTTTCTGACTGCCCATCACATTTCTTGAGGTGCTAAAATACCAGAATAGTACAAACACCCTCAAATGACCCCTTTTCGGAAATTAGACACCCTATGCTATCTGCTGAGAGGCATATTGAGTCCATGGAAGATTTATTTTTTTCCACAAGTTTCTGGAAAATGACAAAAACTTTTTTCTTTTTTTTTTTACACGAAGTTGTCATTTAAATTATTTCTTTCTCGCACAAGCCATGGGTATATGTGGAATTACACCCCAAAATACATTCTGCTACTTCTACTGAGTATGGGGATACCACATGTGTGAGACTTTTTGGGAGCCTAGCCACATACAGGAGCCTGAAATCCAATGACCACTTTGAAAGCCTGAAGGTGCGTAACTTCCTCATTACACTTCCTCACTACCTATCACAGTTTCGAAGGCCCTGATATGCCAGGATAGCCCCAACCCCCCCCCCCAAATGACCCCTTTCTGGAAAGTAGACACCCCAAGGAATTTAAAAAGAGGCATGGTGAGTATTTTGCAGATTTCATTTTTTCTTCTCACAAGGTTTTGAAATATAAAAAAAGAACAGAAAAAATATGTTTTTGTTTTTTTTCTTCATTTTCCAAAAACTTGTGGCAACAAATTAGATCTGCAAAATACTTACCGTGCCTCTTATCAAATTCCTTGGGGTGTCTACTTTCCAAAAAGGGGTAATTTGGGGGGGTTAGGTGCTATCCTGGCATTTCAGGGCCTCCGAAACTGATAGGTAGTCTGGAAGTGTAATGAGGAAATAAAGCCCTTTAAAAGCCTGAAGGTGCTTATTGGATTTTGGGGTCCTGTACTTGGCTAGACTGCCAAAACGTCTCTCACATGTGGTACCCCCATACTCAGAAGAAGTAGCAAAATGTATTTTGGGGAGTAATTCCACATATAACCATGGCATGTGTGAGCAGTAAATAATTTAAGTGACAATTTTGTGCAAAAAAAAAAAAAAATTATTTTTGTCATTTTCCAAAAACTTGTGGTAAAAAAATAAATTCTTCTATTGATTCAACATTCCTCTCAGCAAATAGTTTGGGGTGACTACTTTCCAAAAAGGGGTCATTTTGGGGGGTGGGGCAGTTTTATGCCCAGCATTAGAAGTTTATGCCACACTTCATTCACTCTTCTAACCACCTGAAGACCAAGCCTTTTTGTTCACATGAAAACAATCAGTATTTTTTGCTAGGAAATTAATTTAAACCCCCAAACATTATATATTTTTTTAAAGCAGGCACCCTAGTAAATAAAATGGTGGGTACTACAATTTTTTATGGCACATAGTACTCGCGCAGCGATTTTTCAAATGCAATTTTTAAAAAAAAAATACACTTTTTTACTTTTAATGCACAAAAACACAATATATTGGCCAATTGTTTGTTAAAATATAAAAGATAATGGTATGCCGAGTAAATAGATACCAAACATGACATGCTTTAAAACTGCGCATGCCACGTTCAATGGCGACAAACTACAAACATTTTTAATATCCATAGGTAGCGCTTTAATAGCCTTTAAAAGCCACCATTTTAGATTTACAGAGGAGGTCTAGTGTTAGAATTACTGCCCTCGATCTGACGTTCACGGCAATACCTCACATGCATGGTTCAACCGCTGTTTACATAACGGCACAGAGTCTAGGCTTGTGCACACAGGTGTGCGCACATGGGAGGGGCAATTTTTTTTTTTTTTATAGTTATTTTGATTTTTTTTATTATTTTTACATTGTACCTTTCATTTTTTTTTTTTTTTAATCACTTTTAATGCTATAACAGGGAATGTAAATAACCCCTAAAACTTCAATGGGCATTGTCATATATTCTTTTTTGAGAAATTTGGGGTCTATCAGACTCTAGATATCTCCTCTGCTCTTACATTATCTAATCAAACCAAAATCGGTGTGATCAGATGCTTTCCCAATTTACAAATGGCGCTGTTTATATCCTGCGAAACTGAAGTGATGAAATGCTTGTAGCTTCCGAATTCTTTGGACACAAGAATGATGCCAATCATCTCTATAGTCTATCAGCTCTATGGTCAGCTGGCAGAAACACCGGCTGCATTCTCAGGTTCCCCCGATGGCACGAAACTGCCCGAGAAGGCCGTGGAAGGCAGCGGGGGAGGGGGGACATAATCTTCCACTGCTTGTAAAAGCAATCTTGCAGCTAATTAGCCACTAGGATTGCTTTTACATGAAAGCCGATCACCGGCTGAAAAAAACGATACCAGGATGATGCCTGCAGCTGTAGGCATCATCCTGGTATAACCATTCAAATCCAGTGATGTACCAGTACGTCGCTGGTCCTTGTTGGGTATATACAGTCAGGTCCATAAATATTGGGACATCGACACAATTCTAACATTTTTGGCTCTATACACCACCACAATGGATTTGAAATGATACAAACAAGATGAGCTTTAACTGCAGACTGTCAGCTTTAATTTGAAGGTATTTACATCCAAATCAGGTGAACGGTGTAGGAATTACAACAGTTTGCATATGTGCCTCCCACTTGTTAAGGGTCCAAAAGTAATGGGACAGAATAATAATCATAAATCAAACTTTCACTTTTTAATACTTGGTTGCAAATCCTTTGCAGTCAATTACAGCCTGAAGTCTGGAACGCATAGACATCACCAGACGCTGGGTTTCATCCCTGGTGATGCTCTGCCAGGCCTCTACTGTAACTGTCTTCAGTTCCTGCTTGTTCTTGGGGCATTTTCCCTTCAGTTTTGTCTTCAGCAAGTGAAATGCATGCTCAATCGGATTCAGGTCAGGTGATTGACTTGGCCATTGCATAACATTCCACTTCTTTCCCTTAAAAAACTCTTTGGTTGCTTTTGCAGTATGCTTTGGGTCATTGTCCATCTGCACTGTGAAGCGGCATCCAATGAGTTGTGAAGCATTTGGCTGAATATGAGCAGATAATATTGCCCGAAACACTTCAGAATTCATCCGGCTGCTTTTGTCAGCAGTCACATCATCAATAAATACAAGAGAAGCAGTTCCATTGGCAGCCATACATGCCCACGCCATGACACTATCACCACCATGCTTCACTGATGAGGTGGTATGCTTAGGATCATGAGCAGTTCCTTTCCTTCTCCATACTCTTCTCTTCCCATCACTCTGGTACAAGTTGATCTTGGTCTCATCTGTCCATAGGATGTTTTTCCTGAACTGTGAAGGCTTTTTTAGATGTCGTTTGGCAAACTCTAATCTGGCCTTCCTGTTTTTGAGGCTCACCAATGGTTTACATCTTGTGGTGAACCCTCTGTATTCACTCTGGTGAAGTCTTCTCTTGATTGTCGACTTTGACACACATACACCTACCTCCTGGAGAGTGTTCTTGATCTGGCCAACTGTTGTGAAGGGTATTTTCTGCATCAGGGAAAGAATTCTTCGGTCATCCACCACAGTTGTTTTCCGTGGTCTTCCGGGTCTTTTGGTGTTGCTGAGCTCACCGGTGCGTTCCTTCTTTTTAAGAATGTTTCAAACAGTTGTTTTGGCCATGCCTAATGTTTTTGCTATCTCTCTGATGGGTTTGTTTTGTTTTTTCAGCCTAATGAAGGCTTGCTTTACTGATAGTGACAGCTCTTTGGATCTCATCTTGAGAGTTGACAGCAACAGATTCCAAATGCAAATAGCACACTTGAAATGAACTCTGGACCTTTTATCTGCTCATTGTAATTGGGATAATGAGGGAATAACACACACCTGGCCATGGAACAGCTGAGAAGCCAATTGTCCCATTACTTTTGGTCCCTTAACAAGTGGGAGGCACATATGCAAACTGTTGTAATTCCTACACCGTTCACCTGATTTGGATGTAAATACCCTCAAATTAAAGCTGACAGTCTGCAATTAAAGCACATCTTGTTTGTTTCATTTCAAATCATTGTGGTGGTGTATAGAGCCAAAAATGTTAAAATTGTGTTGATGTACCAATATTTATGGACCTGACTGTATGCTACCTTCTTTTTTTTTTTTGTATGCAGCCTGTGGACTGAATGAAAAAATGAGAAGAAATATCTGCCAGAAAAAGTGTGTGGTATGCCCACCATTAGAATATACCACCCTGCATCCACCCACTTCTAATGGTGGGCAAACATTAGGTCACACTTTGCCACAAGTGCCAGTTCCAAGATTGAATAAATGTGTAAATAGTGGCACGCTTGAATAAAAATTGTCCACGTATAAGTGGTACCCCGAATGGAGAAATGAAGACACCAAGTCCCAAACTGCTCCCCATGTAGTCTGGGCATCCGGGCGGGCTCCACGTGACTATCTTTTCCCTCGTAAATCCGAAACTTATAAGTATAGCCTGTTGTCCTCTCACAGGTCTTCTACATCTTGACCCCATATCTGGCACGCTTGCTGGGGAGAAATTGTTTGAATGCAAGGCAGCCAGAAAAAAATAATAAGGGACTCATCAACGCAGATGTTTTGCTGGGGAGTATAGACATCTGCAAACTTTAGGGTAAGGTGATTTGCGAGGGGCTGAATTTTGTGGAGCCGTCAAATTCAGGGTTACCCCGAGGATGACAGAGTGTATTGTCGCTGAAATGTATAAAACACATTATACTCTCATACCTATGCCTGGCCATGGCAGCAGAGAACACGGCATATGATGAATGGGGTCTGCGGACCAATACAACCGCAATTCATTTCTTTTAGTAATGCCCATGTTGAGGGTTAGGCCCAAAAAAATTTAAATTTGAAAACCGTAATGAGTTTCCATGCGAATGGTCTGGCAAGGTTTGAATTTGGGTTGGCGGCGATAAATTGTTGTGCATATAGACTGCTTTGATCCACAATCAATGCATACAGATATTCCGTGAAAAACAGCTCCAAAAATCAAGGAGGTATGTGAAAGACCAAGATGTACTAGACCGCTGGTACTCACCAGTTCACCAAAAGGTAGAGCGGCACTAGTACTGGCACTCTGCTGCATATGAGAGTCATCAAAATTTACCGACAAGTGCTAACAGAGATCAGGCCTGATTCTGCAAACACTGCGGTTTTGTGTGCAATGTATCAAGTGACAGTGATCTACTGACACTGCACTTGCTGGGGGAGAAGGGGGGGTAAGCGTAGGGGCTTAACGCAGGTGTTGGCAGGTGCAGGGGCTGATCCCGCTAACGCTGCGTTTTTGGGGACGCTATTCTAATGTGAACGCTAGTATAGTGCTGACCTGATCAAAGATATTGACCCGTTCAGACACTATACTAGCAATGGAGGTTTATTGTACATGGGCGTGCTCCTGGCAATCAAGGGGTTAAATGTGATGACTGGTGTACTGTCGGGCAATCTGACGCTATCTGGGAGGGGTGTGAAAACCACGGGAGCGCGAATTACGTATATATATATATGTGATTTTGCGTACCCATGCCGCCCTGTAGCAGTATTTCTGCTGTAGGGTGGTAAGGAAGCGGATACAGAAGAGGTTTGTGTTATGGCGCTGCGTTACTTTAACTGACAATTGCGCGGTCATGCAACCCTGCACCCAAATTAAATTGACATCCTTTTTTTTCCACAAATTGAGCTTTCTTTCGGTGGTATTTGATCGCCTGTGCGTTTTTAATTTTCTGCGACATGTCTTTGCTAAAAAAAAATCCCAGTACGTGTAAATTAATTTGTAAACGCTATAACTTTCACGTAAACCAATGGCGGGAAAGATACTGGGATTTTTTATTTTATTTATACTAATAATGGTGGCGATCAGCGACTTATGGCGGGACTGCGGCAGATATTTTGACACTGGGGGGGAACTGACTTGGGGTCACTGACATCCCCAGTGACACCAATACAGTGATCAGTGAAAAAAAACCCACTGAAACTGTACTAATGGCAATGGGGAGGAAGGGGTTAACATTTTTAGTGTTCACTGTGTGAGGGGAGTGTTTTACTAGGGGGAGGGGGTGTGTGTGCTGGAGGGGGGGGGAGGGCCCCTCTACACACAGCCCTGTTATCTGTCAGATAGCACGGCTGCATTGTTTGCAGCTTGTCACGAGCTGAGCAACTGTCAGTGATCACAGCTCATCGCAGCCAAAAAGCCGGTAATCACTGGCCGTGACCCGGCGGCTGGGACCCGCTGATGACACCCGTGGGACAGGTAGGGCGTGCACGCGCCTCGCGTGCGCCCCCTACCTGTTTTGCAGAACCACGTTTTAAAACATGGTTTTGCCTGTGAGTGCCGCCCTGCCACCGTATATCTACAGTGGCTGGGCGGCAAGTGGTTAAATCCAAGCAGTGCAAGTCCCTGAATTTAGCCTGGAATTAGCTTCTTGCATTTCCGTGCAATTCACAGCTGGGCAAAAGGAAAAACCGCATAGGAAACTTATGTTGCAGTACTCATGAGCAAACAAGAATCATGCTGACAGAAAGAGGGAGCAGAGTGAGAGATAAGCTCATCAGCCTGATGTCTCTCTTTTCACTGTCCACTAACAGGCTGGGATGAGGGAGGGGGAACAAGACTTTTTACATTTTATTTATAGTTTATGTCTGTGTATTACACACATATACCCTCAAAACTCCAAAAAATATTTTCAATAATTATTTTCTCTTATTCCTGTATCAAGAAACAGTTTTTATTACTTCCTGTGACATCACCAGACTTGTAAAATATTTGCAGGGTAAGCTCCTGGGAGGTCAGTTCATATGAACATAGGCACACCAAGAGAACAACATCTTCCCAGAGCTCTATCTGTATAAATAGTGTGTGGTCAGGATCTTAGGAGTTAAAACAGCAGCATTGTGTTGCTGGAAATAATCAATGTACTGTATGTACCTAGAGTGGAACAGAGAAGTGTAGGGGATAAGTGAAGTACTTTAGTCCAGCAAGCAGAGTTGACACCAGTGGTTGAGATTTCAGTTCAGCTGAGGCACTGTGTTGTTAGCGCAAACAGAATCTTAGAGCACACTAAATTTACAGTTAGGTCCATGCATACTTTTCATACTTGTGGAATGCCACCAGAATACATTAAAACAAAACAATCCAAATGAATTTGAAGTGCAGACTTTCAGCTTTAATTCAAGGGGTTGAACATAAATATCAAGCACAAATTTTAGGAACTGCAACCATTTTTATGCACAGTTCCTCCATTTTCAAGGGCTCAAATGCAATTTGACAAATGAATATAATCATAAATAAAATGTTCATTTTTTTGTTGAGAATCCTTTACTGGATATGACTGCCTGCAGTCTGAAACCTATGGACATTACCAAAGACTGGGTGTCCTTCTTTCTGATGCTTTGCCAGGCTCTAACTGCAGCTGTCTTCACTTGTTCTTTGTTTGTGGGTCTTTCTGCCTTTAGTTTTGCCTTCAGCTAGTGAAATGCATGCTCAGTTGGGTTGAAATCAGGTGATTGACTCGGCCATTGCAGAATATTCCACTTTTTTTCTTCAAAAAATCCTGGATTGCCTTTGCAGTGTGTTTTGAATCATTGTCCATCTGTACTGTGATGCGCCGTCCAATCAACTTTGCATTTGGCTGAATCCGGGCTGACAGTATATCTATAAACACTGCATAATTCATCCGGCTGCTTCTGTCACATCATCAATAAACACCAATGACCCAGTGCCACTTGAAGCCATGCATGCCCATGCCATCACACTGCCTCCACCATGTTTTACAGATGACGTTGTATGCTTTGGATCATGAGCTTCTCCACACTTTTTTCTGCCTGTTATATTAATGCAGTGATATATACTGAACAGAGAAAAATTGCCTTCTTTTTGGCACAGCTGTGTAAATCTCAGGGCTGGATGGACAGTTCTGAGATTTACAAAGTACAATATATACTATATATCATGCTTTGGCAGGTAGGACACTTGCTTTTTCACTTGATGTTTCATCTGTGTATATAGCTTTTTACTGGAGTTCACTTTTAACTACAGCAAGAGAAAATTCAGGTCACCAGCCTGACTATACTGCCTGTCAGTATAACCTCAGGACAGTAGAGACAGAACTGGAAAACCTTTGGCATCTAAGCAAAAGTGTAAGTGCACTTCTGACTGCTAGCCAGGGCCTGTTATGAATGTGGTGATATTTTTGTGTTCTTTGAAATAAATATGAACATGCTTTACTTCTCTGATGTCTACTTTGTGCATTTGCCTACACTGTATTATTTTCATGAGTGTTACAAATTGTATGAACAACATCTGGGTAGCAGTGACCATAACATGATTTCATTTATTGTTAGCTGTAAACAGCAAGCACATAGGAGAAAAATCAAAATGCTCAATTTTAAGAGAGCTAATTTTCAAAGGCTGAGAGCTGCTCTCCAAGACATTACAGTTGTTAAAGAAATCCCTTGCGTTTCCACTTCAATGGAAATGTACTAAGAACACAAGGAATTAAGGACTTCCCATAGTGCAATATATCTTTCAATAAGTAAAAGAAGCAAATACAATTCTAATCACATATTATAAAAGGGGTTACAGAAGCCATTCAGGCATAAAACAACCATATGCAGAGAATGGGTGTAAAAAGATGGTGGCTTCCCCCCGCAGCTGGAAATGACATCACCACGCTTCCACCTACACGTTGTGTCACGTGACTTTATCAGGGATAGAAAGCAGGTGACCTAACTCTCTTATATGGGGATTATTTGAACCATATGATCAAACGGATTAACCTGATTACAGCGGCCATGTTTTTAAAGTCCAGCAGGTTAAATGGGTAAATAAACTGATTCTAATTAAAAAAAATTTAAATGAAGGACAATAGTTAAAAAAACAGCCCTTAATGCTAATTGTGTAAATGCTAACATTGTGTGAGAAACCAGGGAAACTACAAGGATAGCGACGGTTATGTTGCTGAACACCAACCGCTATTCCATATATAAATGAACTAAATGGTTAGTCTTCATAAATACAGGTCAAAGACAAAAAATAAACATAATAAATATCATAAACATCAATGTCCAGATGGACATTACCCAGCAGGTGCTGGCGGGGGGTAGTATAGAGGGGGTGGGGAAATGGATGTACAGGAGTCAGAGGAAGGTAGCTCGGTGACAGAAGGAGTAGAGGGAAAAGCCTTAGAGAGGCTACTCCTGAGTTGGTACATCCCAATAAATATGCCAAGTTGCATGATGTTTTAGATATCAGCTCAGGTGTGGCACAACTGGAGTAGGCCTCCTCTCCTAGCTGCCAGGGGAATGACTGCTTCGGTGGAAGGGGGCCAAGGATAAAAGCAGCAGTAGGCAGATACTGGTGATAGGGGACTCAATTATTAGGAGGATAGACAGGGCAATCTGTCACAGAGAACGTGACTGTTGAACGGTATGCTGTTTACCGGGTGTTTGGTTTCAGCATATCGTGGATCGGATGGACAGACTATTGGGTGGTGCTGGAGAGGATCCAGCTGTCATGATGCATATTGGGACCAATGACAAGGTTAGAGGAAGGTCGAATGTCCTAAAAAAATGATTTCAGGAACTTATGGGTTATATTGAAGAGAAGGACCTCCAAGGTGGTATTCTCAAAAATACTGCCTGTATCTCAGACCACTCCAGATAAGCAACAGGAAAATTTAATAAGTGGCTGAGGAATTGGTGCAGGAAAGAGGGTTTTGGGTTCCTGGAGAATATTATATATACAGTGGGGATCGAAAGTTTGGGCACCCCAGCCAAATGTGGGTTTTGAATTGTTTTTCTCACAATCCTGCGAGCTGTTCTGTCTGATATTTTTCTTGGTCTTCCAGATCTTGCTTTAACTTCCACTATTCCTGATGACTGCCATTTCTTAATTACATTCAGAACAGAGGATATTGACATCTGAAAATGCTTTGCTATCTTCTTATAGCCTTCTCCAGCTTTGTGAGCATCAGCTATTTTCAGTTTTCTAGACAACTGCTTAGAAGAACCCATGGTGCGGATTGTTGGGGCAAGGTCAGATGAGTCTGGGCATTTAAAACCTTTGAGATTGACATCACCTGGTCTTCCCAGACGATGACTGAGAACAATCCATGACAGTGGCAGGTCTCAGCTTGTCAAAGGGAGTAGTGCATGCTAAAAATTCTGCAGGGTGCCCAAACTTTTGCAGACACCATTTTTTTGTTTTCTGTTATTTTGAAAGTGTAAATGATGGAAATAAAATCTAACTTTTGTTGACATATTATAAGAATGTCTAATCTGTAATTTGATGCCTTTTGGAGATTTTTCTATCTTTCCTTGGCTTCTTTATGCACATTAATACAAATTTTTAGCTGGGGTGCCCAAACTTTCGATCCCCACTGTATATTATTATATATATATATATATATATATATATATATAATGCCTAAACAAGGGGGAGCTGGTTGGCAAAACATAATCATAGCCACAGGACAACTAAGGAGGACACAATATGTGGCTTTATAAAACTGAGAGACATGTACACAAATGCTAAATATCTAGCTAACAAAATGGAAGAACTGGAGCTGCTCCTGCACAAGGAGGATTTTAACTACCTGGGAATGCTGGAAACCTGGTTTGACAGTTCACATGACTGGCTGGCAACTATCCATGAGTATTCCTTGTATCAGCAGGGTAGAAGAGGAGGAGGGGTATGCCTGTATATTAAGAATGATTTTCTTGTGAACATGAGGGATGACATTGCAAATGGGACAAGGGGGGAAGTGGAATTCCTGTGGATGGAGCTTCAAAAGGGAAGAAATAAGGAGAAAATTAGTAGTGGGGGTATGTTACAGGCCCCCTAACCTGAAGGATGAGGAGACGTTGGATATCCTTTCACAGTTTGAAATGGTAGCGTGGCACAGCAATGCCATCATTATGGGGTAGCAGATGTGGAAATACAGGACAACTTTGGAACTAGCGATCACAGGATAATTACATTCAGCATAAATCATAGGAAAAGGAGGCACATAGTAGTACAAGAACACTTAATTTCAAAAGCACCAACTTTTCTAAACTGCACAAAATAATAATACAAGATATTAAATGGGACCAAATCCTAAAAACATTGAACACTGAGGAAAAATGGGAGTACTTTAGGAACATTAACATTAAATAGAAGTATTAGCCAGTGTATATAGGCAACAAAAATAAAGAGCTAAGGTTAAACCTGGGTGGCTAAACTTTAATGTTAAAAGACTTATTAAAGAGAAAAAAATGGTCTTTAAAAAAAATATAAGACAGAGGGGTCATTGTCAGTATTCCAACACTACAAGGAATGGAATAAGAAATGTGAAAACACAGTCAGGACAGCTAAGTTGGTTACAAATGACAAGGAAAAGGCAACTGTACTAAATGCATTCTTCTCCTCAGTTTTTACTAAAATAAAGGAGAAGTATAGTAAACAAGACTGTATCATTAGTAACGCATCACAGAACGTAGCAATGGAAGAAATCTTGCTGCCAATTAGGTAGATAAATTTAAATAAACCAACACTACACTACACCGAAAAGTATTCCACCACTTCAAATAAATAGTGAATAAAAGGCACTGCACTAAAAACTACTCCCTAAAATAATGTGCAACAAATGTATAATAAATTGCATAAAAGTGCAAAAAACAGGGCTCAATTCTACAATAAGGTCAGTTTTTACCCAACAGACCCTCAGTTATACAATAGGTTCAATAAACACCCAACAGAGCCTCAATAAGTCATGCAAAATATATAATGTAAACTACACTCCAAATCCCAATATAATAATAAGTGAAGAACTAAAAATACATAAGTGTAAAGTTGCAGAAAGACCAAATAAGGCAATAGGTAAACACCCGCCTGGCCACCTCACATGGGCCGTGTGAAAAAAAAAATTGAATATTAAAACTTGTGGCATATAGTGATTACATAGAGGAATAAAGTGATATTGAATAGATAAATATCATAAATATAGTTCATATATAAGGTGACAGTCCACAGTGACAATATCATAAATCCACAATGTGTAAATGTTTATCAGTCTTCCCCTTTGGTGAGCTGTTGTATCCACCACCACCAGGCATGCACCCTCACCTCCAGAAGTTGACCCACAGACATAGGTAAAACTTTGCTTAAATCAAACTCCTCATTCCTCTGCGTGCCATAACTGCTGGGGACTCCTCATCACCAGGACCCAATAGATAAAGTGCGGAAATGACATCACCACGCTTCCGTCCGACGTGTTGCGTCACGCATAACATGACTTTATCACGGATAGGTAGCAGGTGAGTGTCACACATTTTTATAGAGATTTGGAGAATTATAAGGTAGGTGACTGGTACTTCCGGACAATCGCTATATTACTGGAGACCAAGCAGCGGCCATAATCATACAGATCCTAATATATAATCTAATATAAATAAAGGGATACGGCTCACATGGCAGTATAAATAATAAGATATATATAACCATATCTCTATTCTATTACAATTCAATAATAAGGCTGCTCAAATGAAAGATAAAACCATATATAAAATTGTACTGCCAACTGATGTTGGTACGCGCTCATTGTTGCCCAATAACTCAACCCCTAGCTCATAAATGGTGGAGGAGGGATTAAAAATCACTAATAAAACATTTGACATCAAAATCTATATTATGGCCAAAGGGGGCTAAAGTCTTCATATCAAAAATCCACCTCGACTCAGCTTGACTAAGGTCCTTAATTATATTCCCCCCTCTCCAGTGAGGGTGGTATTTCTCAATACCCTGAAATTTGAAGCCAGAAGGATCATTATTATGTTATAACGCAAAATGCTTGGAGATACTATGTTTAGTAAAACCCTTTTTAATATTCTGTATATGTTCTCTTTTCCACAAAGGCCTTTTGGTTCTTCCAATATAGTGAGTACCTCAGGCGCATTGAAGGGCATATACAACACCCTCAGTTTTGCATGCATTACAGTCCCTAATTTGATACTGAGTCCCCATTACATGAGAGGTAAAACTATCCCTTTTTGTATTCAATCCCTTTGTGGAAAGACAAGCATAGCAGCACTTACACGGGCAAAACCTTTCTGGAGAAGTGTCGGTTTTTTTGAGATTCGATAACATTTCTGGTGATCCTATGTCTTAATGTAGGTGCTCTTCTATAAATAAATTTTGGGTAATTTAGTAGGAGATCTTTGGTAGGAGCATCACAGAGTGTACCTCTGTTGCTAACAGAAGCCAGTGTCCAAAAAAGACTTGAAAAAAGCTTAACACAAATAAACCACCAGGACCAGATGGCTTACACCTGAGAGTCAAATTACTCAGTAGGGTTATAGCCAGACCGTTATTCCCAATGTTTATGGACAACATACTAACAGACAGCTGATTGGCAAAGGGTCAATGTGGTACTAATATTTAAAAAAGGGCAGAGATACATCCCTGGAAACTACAGGCCAGTTAGTCCAACATCGATAATATGTAAGTTATTGGAAGGGATGATAAGGGACAATATCCAAGATTTTGCCGATGAAAACAGTATCATTAGTAGTAATCATAATGCCTTTACTAAAGGTCATTCTTGCCAAACCAAGCTGTTAAGTGGTCCAAAGCTAGTCTCTCTGGTCTATTGAGATTATGATTCGTGTGAAGGCTCAAATAAGTAGTGGAGCACAATTTGAGCATATCTGCATATGTGACCTTATAAAAAGTGTCTATAAATGGACCTTTAGCTTGAGTAGAATAAAAAGTAGAAGGGGGCTTGAGTCCAGTGTGTGAAATAGAAGCACAAGGGACGGGAGCATAATGGGACTCATCAGCAGCTATCTGATCCGCCAAGAGTTCCTCCAGGGTGGCCAGTGCCATCTGATCCTCCAGATTCCACACCCTGTCCTCAACAGATTCAGGAGAAGATGGATCAGTGGTGTTAGAACTAAGGCTCCTAATGTAATAAAATCCTTTTAGCGTTAATTTATGAATACATTTATTTAGATCTCTAAAAAGTGTAAAAGAGTTGGAGGGATTAGTGGGGGCAAAGTTCAAACCTTTCTTGAGGAGATAAATCTCATCTGATGTGAGTATAGGTGAGGAAAGGTTGACTATTTTTCTTGTTCTAACATTTTATTGGTTTTGAAACAAAGGGGTAAAGACATTGACAATTGGCATTAGACATTGTATTGGCTGTGAAGTATAGAGGTAAATATACACAGTAGAAATGTCTTTAAACAGAAGGGGAGAGAAAGCGGCAAACAAACAATGCAATAAAGCTTATGGCTCTAGGCATACAGAGAATATGTTAGCAAAAGGTAATGATGTGTTAAAAAGAGTTCATTCATTGGGGATAAAGACTCTCCAGTGCTACGTGAGGACTTGGGGAGAGACCGAGGGAGACCAAAGAAGGGGGGGGGGGAGGGGGAGGCAGGGATGACTCCAGGACTATTGAGAAGGAATATAAGTAATACATGAGACCGGTTAAAAGTGGTACCAGTACTGTGCAAAAAATATTTAATTGAATTTGAATATCAGGGAAGAAGGAGGGATTCGTCAAAATTTTGCGGAAGGAAACTCAACCCAGGGAGTCCAGTTCAAGTACTTAGGGATTGTATCAAGAATTGTGGCTTCAATCTTTGCGTGTATCATAGCTTGCGTTACTCTGGTTTTAACAGCAGCAATGCTTAAGGCGGGGTTTTCCAAGATTTTGCTATGACTTGCTTGGCTGCTATGGTAACTTGCATGATGAGTTTGAATTGTGACGACGTTACATTGGGAGGGCGCAGATTGAGAAGAGCTGTTGTCGGGGTGGGTTGGAGCGTTTTTGCACTAAGTCTGGATATCATAATGAAGACATCCGTCCAAAAAGTTTTGGCTACCGGACAATCCCACCAGATGTGATGGTATGTTCCCGGGTCTACACAGCCTCTGAAGCAGTTGGGGGGAGTAGTTAGGAGTATATTTTGCGATTCTTGCTGGAACCATGTACCAACGGGTCAAAACTTTATAGCTGGTTTCTAAGGCAACAACGTTCTGTGAAGATGATTTCGTATTGGCCCATATGTGGTCCCAGTCAGATTGATCTAATTGCCTATTCAGGTCTGTTTCCCACATGCGGGTATATGTAGGGGAGGATGCGGAGGCCGAAGTTGCAATGAGGGAGTATAGGTATGAAATGAGGCCACACCTATGAGGATCTTTATAGCAAGCTCGTTCAAAGGGAGACATGGAATTAGTTTTGGTTGGGTATTTTAGTGTAGGGGCCATAAAAGTGCTGCAGTTGTAGATATCTGAATATTTCAGAGGCTAGGAGGCTATACGCCTCCTGCAGTGAAGCGAAGGATTTGAATTTGTTCCTCTGTAGGAAGTGATGAGTGCGGAGTAGGTTAGCAGAGGTCCATAATTTGAATGAGAGTGGCGACGACCAGGCCGGGGGAAAAGCTGGATTCTTGAGATGTGAGAATAATGGGTTATGTGATGATTGGAGGAGGTAGCGAGTCTTAAATTGGTCCCATAATGATAAAAAGTGAGAGGTGATGGGGTTTGTTATCGAGCGGCGGTCACTTGGTCTGAGGAAAACTAAATTAGCAGTGGAAAGGGGGGTCACAATCTACAGATTCCAGAACAACCCACTGAGGTATTTCATAGGTCGCATGGTATTTTGGCAACTGAGCCAAGTGCGCCGCCTGATAATATTTACCAATATTGGGAAGACCAAGACCTCTGTTGAGTTTGGAGCGAAAGAGGGTGGAGCGGGGTACGCGGGGGCAGATAGTACCCCATACATAAGATGAAATGCGACGCTGTAAAACGCAAAGATAGTGGGGAGGTACAGGGATTGGGAGAACTCTGAATAGATATAAAATTTTCGTAAGTATTGACATCTTTATGACTGCTATTCTGCCAAGCCATGCGAGTGGTAAGGAGGACCACTTAGTCATAAGAGCGGTAAGATGTGTTAGCATAGTTAGCCGTATAAAGATCTGATAAATTAGGGGTTAGTTTGATTCCCAGGAAAGGAATATGATTCCGAGACCAGGGAAATGGAAGTACATGCTTCATATGTGCCAGCTCCATAGGGGGGAGGGAAATATTAAGTGCCGTGGATTTGTGGGGGTTTATTATAAGGCCAGAGAGTGATCCAAACCTCTTGAGAAGCCGGAGGAGGGGAGGTGAGGAAGTCAAGGGAGAAGTGAGAAAAAGCAGAATGTCGTCCGAAAAGAGGCATAATTTATGATGAGAGCCACCTATCTCAAGCCCTCAGACATCAGGATTAGCTCTGATTAGGAGGGCAAGCTGTTCTATGGCCAAAGCAAAGAGTAAGGGGGAAAGAGGGCAACCTTGCCTTGTCCCCCGGGAGATTGGAAAGTGAGCAGACTTATGCCCCAGGTATCTAATGCTGGCTGATGGCTCTCGATATGAGAAAATCCAGGTTAAAAAATGTGGGCCAAAGCCCCAGCGGCTCAGAATGTAGCGTAGATAGGGCCATGAAACTGTATCAAATGCCTTCCTGATGTCCAGGGACAGGAAACAGGTAGGAATATTGCGGGATTTAGCAATATGCGCTAGAAGAGTTGCGCATCTGACGTTATCTCCAGCCTGCCGAGTTGGAATGAATCCCACTTGATCATTATGGATTAAGGAACCTATACACATATTAAGACACGTGGAAAGAATTTTGGCAAGTAGTTTATTAACAATATTGAGGAGGGAGATCGGCCTGTAATTGGACCATTGCGTATCATCCGAATTAGGTTTTGGGATCATTGAGATGGTAGCTTGCACTGATTCTGAGTTAAAGGTATGGCCTGATAGTATGGCATTGAAAGCATTGGTGAGGATGGCCGTTAGAAGATGGGCAAATTATTTGTAATATGTGGCGGAAAAACCATCTGCTCCTGGGCGTTTACAAAGCTTTAGATTTTAAGTGCGCTTAAGGTTTCGGTTGGGGTGATGGGTTGTTCTAAGGCTGCTAGTTGGTGCTCAGAGAGTGCCAGGAAGGAGATGGGGGCCAGGAGAGCATCGGCCTGGGTGGGGCTGAAGGGTGTGGAGGGAGAGTAGAGTCGTGAAAGGTGCTTGTGAAAGGTTGGTAGGATGCGTTCCGGGTTACTAGTGAGGTTGCCGGAAGAGGTGCGTATTCGAATGTGTCTAGTTGTCTGGTCAAGCCTACGAAGTGAAAGGGCTAGAAAGGTACTGGGTTTTTTTTGCTTTTGTATAATATTTGTGTCGGGATCTACAAAGTGAGAGCTCCGCCTGGTCCGTGAGAAATAGATCAAGAGCTAATGGAGCTCGCTCAAGAGCTTCACGGTTGGCTGGTGTAGGGGTTGCTTGGAAGGCTTGATGGGACTGGTTGTATGTTTGCTCGAGGGAGAGACGTCTTTGTCATTTCGCTTTATTTAAATAGGACGCTTTACTAATGCAGAATCCCCGTAGGACCGGTTTATGTGCTTCCCAGAGGAGGAGAGGGTATATATATCGGGTGTTTGGTTTAGAGATAAATAATCTTTGAGAGCAGCCTCAATTTCTAGGCAGTGAGTTGGATTCGCTAGTAAATTGTCATTAATGATCCAGGAGGGGTCAGAGGGAGATGGGACTAGGGAGGCCATGGAAGTAAATACGGCGCTATAGTCTGACCAGGGAATTGGAATTATTTCAGAGGCCAGGATCCGGGAGGAGGAGCCAGCGGTTATGAAAATGTGATCTATCCTGGAGAAGGACTTATAAGGGTGTGAATAAAAAGTGTATTGACGCTTAGTTGGATTAAGTTCCCTCCAGGTATCAATCATGGAGTGAAGTTGTAACACGGCTTGGAAGGTGTGCTTGGGAGTAGGGAGGGGGGTAGGTTGGGGAGATTTGTCAAGAAAGGGATATAAAGTGCACTTAGAGTCTCCGCAGACAAAGTACCTTCGCGCATGATGGTCTATAACCGATAGTAGGTGGGAAAGGAATGGTAAGGGACCTTGATTCGGGGCATAATATGTAGCTATGGTAACGTCTACATCTAGGAGTTGCCCTGTTAATAGGAGGTATCGACCTTCAAGATCCTTGACTTCATTGCTTAGTGTAAAGCGTGTTGTGCGGTGGAAGGTGATGAGTACTCCTCTGCACTCTGCTGTGGCTGAGGCTGCGTAGACCTGCGGGTAACGGGGGCCAAAAAATGTGGGTGTGGAGTTAGGGGTGTAGTGTGTTTCTTGGAGGCAAACTACATGGGCTTTAAATGATGCAAAAGAGCGGAAGGCTTTGTTGCGCTTCTGTGGTATGTTGAGGCCCTGAACGTTCAGCGTGAGAATATTTAATGGGCCCATAAAGAGAGTTTATGATGCATCAGATGAGAGAGTGTTGCTAGCCATGAATGAGGCTGGTAGCCACTATTGAAAATAGTCTGAGTGAATAAGAAATTGGTTGGGGTCATGGAGCCATATGAAGGGAAGAGTAAGGGGATATGAATAGGGAAAGATACCAGGGAGAGATGGTGAGGGGCCATGCTAGGCCCGAGAAGCGGTCCCCGGGGCCACCTAAAGACAGGGTGGTTCGGGGAGCTGTGGTAGCCCAAGTGCTATTAAGAAAGCAATAGTGCAGGGGCTAAAGGAGAGTGTACAGGTACGCGGACCATGGGGATGACAGAGGTTTTTTTAAAAAAAGAAAAAAAATAATGTATGGTAAGGAGATCCCAGAAAGGAATAGGCAGATCAGTAATCAAACAGCTAAAGATGTCCTGAGCTCAGGCGGCTTCTGGCGTGAAAACTGATCAACAGGAGTGGAACCATAGGTGGTAACCTCGCCGCTGATCTAGTGACATCTAGTCCAAAGTGGGTGGTAAGAAAATAGGTGAAGGACGCAGTTCAGTCCATGGTATCGTGTGGGGGTGGACTCGGTGATGAGAAGCGCCCACGTTTGTGGACACTGAGTTGACCGTCGGCTGAGCGTGGAGGATAGGATTTCCGTGGTGAGCAGGATGTAGATCTGCGTTTGGTACCCTCTGATTGGCTCAAAGGGGAGTGTAGCTGAAGGTGTCCAGTAGGTCTTCAGGGGTTTTGCAAGAGTAGTCCCGGGTTTGATACCGGAAACGTACTGTGAAGGGGAAGCTCAGTTTATATGGTATCGCATGATGTTGAAGCGCTTGCAGATGAGGTTTCATAGCTCTACGCTTAGCGATGGTTGTTGGGCAGAGATCTTGGAACAACTGGTAGGTGTGGCCTTGGAATTGTAGGGAATCTGCGTTGTGGGCTGCCTGCAGGAGTTGTTCTTTAGTACGAAAAAAGTGGAGCTTGGCTATGATATCGTGTGGTGGGCCATCAGGGCGCCGCGGGGCTAATGCCCTATGGACCCTGTCCATTTCTAATCGGTCAATTGGAATGGCTGGGGCGAGCTCCTGAAACAGCGCTGTTACAGTAGACTGGACATCGACGATCGACTCTGGAAGGCCACGGATACGCAAGTTTGAGCGCCTTGCTCGATTTTCGCTGTCCTCGAGGCATGCTAGCAACATTGCGTTTTCATCACGCAAGTGGTCAAGATCATCCGCATGGAGATCGGGGGGTGTAGGGTCAGGTGTCGGGGCGTATGCAGGGGTGTCTGGATCAACATCTGACTCACCCTCAGATGCGCAGGGATGGCCGGGCAGTGCGTCCCTCAGAGCTGCATAGGATCCTGAAGCCTGCTTCGGGGTGTAGCTGTGGCCAATTTGGAAGAGGCCTTTGCTAGTGCCTCCTTTATGGGCTTCTGTTGTGGCGGAGCCTGGTGTCGGGGTGCTCCTTTCACCATGGTGCTGTCAGGTGGGGTTCCCCCTCAGATTGGAGCCCCCCTGATCTGTTTGTGGCAGTACGAATTGCCTTGTTGTAGGCCTGTGACAGGTGGGCGGGCCTCTGTGCGGCCTACAGGGGAGATCAAGCTGCGGCTCCTTATATGTGTCCCGCCGACCGCCGGTCTTTTACCGAGCTGGATCGGGTCTGGGGGGTGTCACTGTGGAGGCATGTACCTCTGCAGGTGCCGTGCCAGCCGGAATCCGTGGGCGGACTGCCTCTTCACCCGACGGGGAGACGGAGCTCTAGCTCTCTATGTGCGTCCCGCCGGGTGCGCATGCGCACTCCAAGGTTGACTATTTTTATGTACTGACTCCATGTGGTGTCTTTTTCTTGTGCTTCCCACTTCATCTGCCTCTTTTCTTGTTTTTCTTTTTGCAGCCTTGTCTTGTGTGTGACGAGGTGGGGTGGGCACTAAAAACGGTGAACCTGAGGTAGATGGTCCATCATTAGGGGTAGGCAGACTAGAGGCCATGGGGATGCTATTAAGGGAATTCCCTTTAGGGGAACCGAGATTGCAATGAAGAGTGATCTCCCGAGTAAGCCTATCAGTGAGAGAAATGGGATCAGGGTGGGACTCATCTAGGATAGGATTAGTCCTGCATAGTCCCTCCTGAGTGCTAGTATGGATAGAACTGGCACAATGATCAGTATTGGGGAGAAGTGGTACTTAAGCACTGTGGGAATTCAATGTAGAGGTAAAAATAGTGTCCAAACGGACAACAGGGGCCAAAAAAAGAGAGGAAACATCTGGAATGAGACTGATGGGGGATCATATTATTGAATTTTTTAGAAAACTTTTTTTTGGCCCTGTCTAATACCGGGTTGAGTATATCCAGGAGTGGACGTGTAAAGGTGTCGCCTGCTGCCCGAAGCCCAGGTGTTACGTTGTTGTATGTAATTCTTTTTAATCAACATGTTGCACAATCAATGGCGATCTGAAGGTTGAAGGTTCTGTCCAGGTGAAGGTTCTGTCCAGTTTATAATCTTCCAAATCTCTTTCCAATTTTTTTATTTTTCTGGCTACCATGGTATTCTCTTTGACAGTGATTTTTTGAAGTAAGTTGTTATACCATCTACCAAGCAAACAAAAAGTGTAGTGTTTATTAATTTGTTGGTGTACCTGATCTATTTCAGATTTGTATTTATTCATTTTCTTATTCCTTTGTTGTATGATAACATTTATCCATTGGGTGGTCCAAAACTCAGATATTCTTTAGTTTTACCTTTATCTAGAAAATCACAGCCCGTATAGACTCTCAGCCCTCTGGGAGTTTTAACTCTAGATATTTATTAAGGAAGGAAATATCCCACCACTGTTGGTTTTCAAATACCAATAAATACTCTAATCTGTAGAATAATTTCTGAATAAGGAGCTCAGTATTAGCATTATGTAGTGGTTTATTGGGTATGAGGACACTGGGGGTGGCGACTGAGGGAGGAACAGGGGCAGGAGTGTAAAAACAAGATTTTGAATCGAGTGTCGCTATAGGACAGGAACAATTTGATATTATCCACCAAAACTTGCAGTGCAGTTAAATAAATCCCCAAGAGAAAATGCAATAGCATATACAACACCTTGTAAAAATTATAAGCATATCCAGCACTCAAATGATGATGGAATGTAGTGTGAATAATTAACTAGGTAGACGGGTCCAGGTGGAATAGCAAAATAGTCACAAATGTCACTGAATACAATGTAACCAAACTTGCATACATGTCAGAATTAGCATATGTCAAATGATCAGTCCCTCTGGGTGGTTACTGAATAAGGAAAGGTGTGGATGATGAAAAGGCTAAGGATGGCCACACATTATACAATTTTCTTTAGAAAATTGCTGTAGATTTACCAAAAATCATATAATATGAGGTCAAACCTAAACAACACTTTCAATTGTATCCAGTTAAGCAGGCCCTTGCACTACATAGTTGAAGGTAAATCTAAAGGAAATTTGGCAGAAACTGAACAGAAATTGTATAGTGTATGGCCAGCCTAAAACACACACAATCACCGGCAGCTCCTCGCCAAGGATGTGGGGAATCCCTCAGAAGACATGCAAAAGGAACACAGCAAGGCGCCAGGTCAGCAGGAGTAAAAACAGTAAAACTTTATTCAAAGAGCACTTACATGTAAAAACCCCCATGGTCAGCGTCCAGGTTCAGTGCAGTGTGCAGAGACAGTTCTCTCCAGAATATCGGAGCTGACGATCGCTGCAATGCATGGAGAGAGACCCGTTGGAGATGGAAGTCTGCAACATCTCTCCGTGTGCTCCCGTCGGATGGCCGGGGTTTCTGACAGGTGCCATGATTGGTATAGAAATATGCAGCGCTAAAAATGTAAAGAGACTAACCAAAATCCGGTATCAAGATACATAGTGAATGGATGAATGACTATATCCAATGATAAATATAAAAATATTGCACCGAAAATATATTTATTGCACTATAAATGTATGATTGTAAACATATAAGAATATATCAATAAAGTGCTTAAAAGTGCCAGCAAACAAGCAATCCAGTAATGTTGTAGCTGGATAAAAATGTGAACAGTGAGAAATACTGCACCAAAAGGTGAGTATAAATATAAAGTTAAATAAATAAAGTTCATAAAATGCCATGATTGACAGGTGGGTGGGACGCAAAATGTTTCCGAGGCTCAGCCTCTATTACAAAGCAGGCACGCCCCTTGGGCAGAGGGAAATAAATAGGCTGTCAGATCGACAAGAACCAATTAGAAAGGGAGATGGGAGGAGTTAAAAACCATAAAAGAGTAAAAAAAGACCAAAAGCGGACAATGATTAAAAATCAAAGCCAAGCTGGATCAGAGGAAAAAGACTGCAAAATGTATATATACATGATTTTGCACAGGAGGGCTGCCCTGTAGCAGTAAAACATTAGTGTGATGGTAACTGGGAAGAATGCTTCTTACACTTGCAGTCACTGGGAAGACATACCGACATACCCCTTTATAGATAGCTAAAAAGATCAATGAAGTGGGAAGCTGTCTCTAACAATAATTGTGTTGCCCTAGGCAACACAAAAATCGTCTGCCCCCACGGACGCCGACCAACACCATCCTCCCTTCCACGAAGAAAGCCTGACATCGACCAACAACACCCCTGCCCCTCACCTGTGAGAGCCTTCTACTACCCCCCCGGCCATAGAGAGACAGCCATCTTCACAGCTCCGGCCATCCCCGGGAATGAGAGTCAGGCTCTAAATACACTATCAAGCAGCCCGCAGCCTCTTTCGGATCCCATCTGTTTCCCATGGCACACATGTCCTTTGTTCCATCCCTTCTTCTGAGGGGGGGTGCTGCCCCGCTAAAAAAATGCTGCCCTAGGCAAGTGCCTTGTTTGCCTTGTGGTAAATACGCCCCTGACAGACTAAGCACTTTGCAGGTGAAGTTGCTCCAGAGCTTAGTAAATGAGGAGGAGCTCTGCTGACTTCCATCATATAATCATGTGTAAGCAAAAAATGCTGTTTGATAGGGTAGGGGAAATGTTATGGTATTCTCTGTAAAGAGAAGCTTCATCTAATTTACTAAGCTCTGGAGCAACTTCCAAAGTGCACAGTCTATTTGCTCTAAAGTAGAACTATAGGCAAAAATTATTTTTTTAATTTTGGAGTATAGGGAGGATTATAACCCCTGTAAGATTTGTTTTATTGTTTGCGATCTGTGTCCCATTGCAGAGATTTACCTTCACTTCCTGTCCCATAGCCAAAACAGGACATGAGAGGAAATCCCTACAAATTAAAGGAATTCCTTGGAGCCCCCCAGGTCACCAGAACCAGTGTGGAAAATGTACCCTCTACTACTGTTCTGGGGACCACCCAAACTTAAGAGCTTCTTTTACTTTAACTTTCAATGATAATGGTAAACAGGACAAATAGAAAAGGTGACAGGTGTTCTAATCCACCTCCACTCTATCCAAAACTAAAAAAAGTTTTCCCTTTAGTTATACTTTAACCACTTAAAGTCCACCCTATAGCAGTTTTACTGCTACAGGGCAGCCCTCCTGTGCAAAATCACATGTGTGTATGTATGTATGTGTGTGTGTGTGTATATATATATATATATATATATATATATATATATGATTTTGCACTTCCACCATAGGGGGTGAGCGTGCACTGCCGGAAGATCGCTTCTGCTGTGAACAGGATGTCTGCCGGCACCTGCTGAACGTTGGGTAGGACACAGAACTGAGCTCTGCCTATGAAAACAAGGCAGAGCTCTGTTCTGATAGGGGGAGTGAAGGATCATGTGTCCCTGCAAAGCTGGGAACACGATCCCTCACTTCTCCTAGTAAAAGCACCACCTAATGTACACCAAGCACGTAGCTAGGCACACAGTTATCCTTTGATTACCCTAGATGTTTAAACCCTTCCTAGCCAGTGTCATTAGTGCATATTTTAACCACTGATTGCTGTACTAGTGTCACTTGATCCCACAAAGTGTCAGTTAGTGTAAAAATGTCCACCGCAATATCGCACTCATGCTATAAGTTGCTGATCACCACCATTACTAGTATTAAAAAGTAAATAAATCCAGTGTATGTCCCATTGTTTGTAGACGCTATAACTTTGCGCTTTTGCACAATAATCAATATACGCTTATTGGGATTTTTTTTACCAAAAATATGTAGCGAAGGGGGTGAAAACCATGAATGGTATATAGTGGAAAAAAAAGGTGACGTCACCACAATACAGACATACGGCACAACTAGCAATATTAAATTTCAAGAAGACCACCAAAAAAGGTTCTACATGTCATAGTATTTAAAGGAACATTGGTATATAATTACATTAGGTTCCATCCAACAAGCGGAAGATATTTATATTCTCATATCCAATCGCGGACACAAGACATCACTGTATATTAGTTAAATAGTAACATGAAAGTACATATAAAGAAGAAACAGGTCAACAACAAAATAACTATTTTTCCATGCCACCAGACAAAAAGCCCTGCAAAAAGGGCTTATAACTCACGGATTCATTCAAACCTGGGGGGGATGTGGAACGTAGTTGGAAAATCCAACATAGCTGAAGTTGTAACAATAATTTGTTCCAGTCTCCACCTCTGGGGCTTGAATGAATCCAATCAAGAATAAGAAACCAAATTCTTGGAAATATACTATTATGCACAAGAATCGTATGCCGCCCAAGGGGCAGATCAGGATTACATGTTTTCATACTGTTATTGTGTCTATAGGCACATCTTCAAAATTCCAGCTTGGTCTTCCCCACATAAAAACATCCACATTCACACATCAAAAGATAAACAACCCCAATCGTTCTGCAGTTAGCAACATGTCACTTCAGTGTGCATGTACTCATAGTAATTACAAGAACCACAAATGAAAGTACCCCTTAGTTTACATGGATCTCTAAAACCATCGCCGATATATTCACTCCGTGTTAGTCGGTCTTTTAAGGAAGTAGCCCTCCTAAAAGTAATCTGGGGGGCTGAAGACACAAATTTCTCTATTATGAGGTCCATGGTGAGCAAATACCAGTATTACTGGATAATATTTCTAACCTGACCCTGCTGGCTGGAGTATTTCATAATAATACGAGTGTGTTGATCTGTTTCTCTCTATCCTGCACTTCTATATAACAAATAATTTCTAGTGTTGGAAATTTCCCATTTATAGGCCTTTTTAAACAGGACTTGGTGTATCCTGTTTCTAGTAGTCTATCTCACAAGGCATCTGCTTCTACCTTGAAACCTAGTTCATCTGAACAATTTCTTCTAGTTCTTAAGTATTGACTGTAGGGTATAGATGACACTAACGGCTTGGGATGAAAGCTAGAAGCGTGCAAGATGGTGTTGCCAGCAGGGGGTTACAAAAAAGTTTGCTGGTCAAACTACCATCATCCTGCACCTGAATAATGACATCAGACATCATAGTGAATGTAAGATTGAAGTCATATTTGTTCATTCTATCCAAACATTTCAATACCAGATCTTAGATCAACCCCATATCAACAAAATATCATCAATTTATCGGTTCCACATGCATATGTGGTCCGTATTCATTGAGAGTTCCTCATCAGCCATAAACATAAGTTCCCACTCCCCCAAGTACAGGTTGGCATAGGAGGGGGCACAGCAGGTCCCCATGGCCACACCCTGTACTTAGAGGTAATGGGAACCATTAAAAGTAAATACATTGTGGTTAAGAACAAATTCTAAAGATGCCAATATGAAAGAAATTAAACAATCAAATTTATGATTCGGCAATTATATTGATGGCAAGCTTGCAAAATATTTGGTTTTTATGATTAATCATAATTAATATGAATATGTTTGAATGGTCACCTTAAACCGATGATAGTATTATTTAATTCTACAGTAAAGTAAACTGAGATATGTTAGTTAAGCTGAGACAAGGTAAACCAGCTGAAGACTATATTTAGGCATAGCTGGTTAGAAATCTCTAGTAAATGTCAAAAGGTATTAGAAGTGACTTACTATTATTTAATGTATTTTTAATAGTATCTGTGTGTATTTAGTATAATTTATAAGTTGATATATATATGTATATAGAGTAGTGATTATACATTGATATGTTGTAAAGATACGTTCTTAAGTTATATTATCATTTAAATATGAATAGCTGAGGCTTATAATATTATGTACATCAGCATGTGCCTGTCCATCAAACATCCTATATATAGCGTCCCCTGTCTTCTATGATATTGCTTTGCTAGCAGTACTGACTTCCCTATAAGGCCTTAAGAATCTCAAGCTATGACACTCATTGAATTCATAAAAGGTCCATAAGGGACAGTGGACGGGGACTCTCTCGCTCACACACACACACACACACACACACACACACACACACACACACACACACACACACGTCTGAGAACCTTCTGAGAATCTGGAACAGGTGCTTGCTGTAAGACAAGATTGTCACTTCCGTCTATTTCCAGCTTCTTCACAAAGTCTCGAGAAGGACAAGGAGAGCATGGACAGTGCACATGGTCAGACAGCCATGAGAATAATGGTGACTTTTCTTTAAACTTCTGCTTGATATTTCTACAGTAGTTTTATCTACATGGAACTGTTCATGATACCCTTTACATTGTTATTTTAAGCCATTGTATGATAAAATATAATCACACTTTATTTTCTTTTTCAACGGCTCTTTCATTCATAATCGCCTCAAGACACTAAAAGAAGTATTATATGTGTCTAAAATCCAACACAATATAAACTCATTATAGCCCCATTCTTGTTGTTTTCTTTAAGCTATTGCATGCTGAACTGCTGCTTTATTGTTACAACTTGAGCTACGTTGGATTTTCCAACTATGTGCCACATCCCCCCCCGGGCTTGAATGAATCCATGAGTTATAAGCCCTTTTTGCAGGGCTTTGTGTCTGGTGGCATGGAAAAATAGTTATTTTGTTGTTGACCTGTTTCTTCTTTATATGTTCTTTCATGTTACTATTGTACATAATAAATAATAATAATATACAGTGCTGTCTTGTGTCCGCAATTGGATATGAGAATATAAATATCTTCCGCTTGTTGGATGGAACCTAATGTAATTATATACTAATGTTCCTTTAAATACTATGACATGTAGAACCATTTTTGGTGGTCTTCTTGAAATTTAATAGTGCTAGTCGTGCCGTATGCCTGTATTATGGTGACATCATCAATTTTGTCCACTATATACCATTCATGGTTTTCACCCCCTTGGGTGCTCCTTTCTATAAGTCTATTTTGCCTATATACTGTGATGTATGCAATTTTTCATGAACTTGCTGTATTTTGTGTTGTACATTGGTATGTGGCCTGGTCCATTTGGCTCTCCGGGCTTGGTCCATGGTGGGTGGCTGCTCGGTTTCCATGTGTGCCCCTGGGGGGGGGCCCATCATGTGCAGGCTTCGTCACCACTCTGTGGTGGGTGCGGCCTTTCTCTTGTGGCCTTTGTGTCCCCCTGTGGGGTTGTGTTCCACCTCTTCCCGCCCCCTGGCTGTCCTGTGCCTGTCGGCAGCGCGCCAACACATGACATCATCCTGCTGATCAGACGGGGTGACGTCATGCACTGGTGCATTGGGGGCCATGGCCCTATGCCTGGAGGTGGAGGGGCGGTCTGTGCCGACAATTAGCACCATCCCTGAATGAGACATGGTGATTCAATTCAGGTGTTTAGTCAGAAGGAGGATATAAATAGATCCCCTTTCCTGATTCCGTTCTCTTTTCTGGGACTTTCGATGTGAAGTCTAACATGACCTCCTGCAGTTCTGATGTAGGCTTTCCAGCTAGGTAAATTGATATTGCTTGTTTGTTTGCGTTTGCTTATGGCTCTTTTCAGGCCTGATATGCAATAATATGGTCATATATCCAATTGCGATTCCGTATATGCTTATTGCCTTTGTTTTTGACACCCTCTTTAGGGATCCTTTGGATGAACTGTGATTCACAATAATGGAGGATCGTAGGGCTCATGGAATTGTATCTCTCTACCTATTGCTTGATAATAGCGGCTTCAATATAATTTACATCTGCTTTAACAGCGGTGGGTGTTTTACTAGATTTACTAAGCCCTCATATCTCTCTTTTTGTTATATATGATTATGATGCTATGATTGTTTCTATTTTGGTTACTTTGTAGCTACTATTGTCACTTTTTATATATAGCCTACGTCTGTGGCTATCGGTGCGGCCTCAGTGCTTTCCTGGGGGGGGCCTTGGCCTGGTCATTGCCTGTCTGGATGCGGTCTGGGGAGGAGTCATGGACCTGGTCACACATCAAATGATTTTAATATGGTGGAAATTCAAGTACTGATGCTTTTTCACTTGGTCTCTATCACAGTATGCTGTGAGTATTATGATTTTGACTTTTATATAACAATATTGTCTACAACCGTCATTATAATTATTGTATGACTGAAATATATGTGTTTCAGTCCTTAGAGGCCACATGTCTTATGTACAGAGTTTTTTTACCCTGAAGGAGGAGTAAAGTTACTCTGAAAAACGTTGGATGCTTCCGAGGAACTCTGTTATGTCGACATAATTTTGTATGGTATCATTGTAATTTATTGAATGTAAAACCATCTATTCAATGCTTTATGGTTCTCACTCATCTATGTCTAATAAAGATTGATGTAAATTTTATACACTCCGGTGATACCTATCAGTCCCACTTAGGGGGGTTGTTTTCTCCTATACAATTTTGCACTTTAGGGATGTTTGGCATCCAGTAGATATACCTCAGGTTCACATCTCTTATATAAAACTAGATGGACTGTAGTCTATTTTCTGCCAAACTATGTAACTATGTAAATTTTCCTCTTAAGCCTTGGTTCACACTGATGTGAATGTGAGGCGCTTTTGATGCGATTTAGAATACTCCAATTTGCATGTCAAGTGGTTTTACATAGTGTTGTATGAAGGTAGTTCACATCTATGCGCTGTTATTTTGATGCGTTAAAAAAAGCCTCCTGTGTGTAAACTAAACGTGCAGTGCATTGTGAATGTGAACTCCATTGACTTCAATACTCCTCGTTCGTATATGAATATTAATTTTTTATTCCCTCCAAACCTCCTATCTCCTCACTTCCGGTCCTCACTGGATAAACATGGCCCCCAAATGCAAAAAGAGCACTGTGGGCAATGAGGAGCTGATCCGACTTGTCAGGGCAACGCCGTACATATACGGTTGCAAGAAAAAGTATGTGAACCCTTTGGGATTACGTGGAGTTTTGCATGAATTGGGCATAAAATGTGCTCTGAACTACATCTAAGTCACAACAATAGAAGAACACAGTCTGCTGAACATAATACTACACAAACATTAGATGTTGCCATGGTTTAATTGCACATAACATGTAAACATTCACAGTGCAGGGAGGAAAAAGTATGTGAACCTTTGGACTTAATAACTGGTTGACCCTCCTTTGGCAGCAATAACCTCAACCAAACGTTTCCTGTAGTTGCAGATCAGACCTGCACAATGATCTGGAGTAATTTTGGACCACTCCTCTTCACAAAACTGTTTCAGTGTAGCAATATTCTTGGGATGTCTGGTGTGAATCGCTCTCTTAAGGTCATGCCACAGCATTTTAATTGGGTTGAGGTCAGGACTCTGACTGGGCCACTCCAGAAGGCGTATTCTGTGCTGTTGCAGCCATTGTTTTGTTGAATTACTTGTATGCTATGGGTCATTGTCCTGTTGCATCACCCATCCTCTGTGGAGCTTCAGTTGGCGGACAGATGGTCGTACATTTTCCTGCAAAATGTCTTGATAAACTCTGGAATTCATTTTCCCATCAATGACAACAATCTGTCCAGACACTGAGGCAGCAAAGCATCCCCAAACCATGATGCTCCCTCTGCCATGTTTTACAGTGGGGATGAGGTTTTGATGTTGGTGTGCTGTGCCTTTTTTTCTCCACACATAGTGTTGTGTGTTCTTCCCAAACAACTCAATCTTGGTTTCATCTGTCCACAGTATATCTTGCCAGTAGTGCTGTGGAACATCCAGGTGCTCTTTTACAAACTTCAAACTTGCTGCAATATTCTTTTTGGACAAGAATGGCTTCCTCTGTGGTGTCCTCCCATGTATTCCATTCTTGTTTAATGTTTTCCTTATTGTAGATGTGTCAACATAAATGTCAGCATGTGCCAGAGATTTCTGTAGGTAAAGACTAAAGAGCTGACACTCTGGGATTCTTCTTTACCTCATGCAACATTCTGCGCTGTGCTCTTGCAGTCATTTTTACAGGACGACCTAGGGAGAGTAGCAACAGTGCTAAACTTTCTGCATTTGTAGACAGTCTGTCTTACTGTGGACACATGAACATCAAGGCTTTTGGAGATACTTTTGTAACCCTTTCCAGCTTCATGCAAGTCAACAATTCTTGATCGTAGGTCTTCTGAGAGCTCTTTTCTGTGAGGCATGGTTCACATCAGACAGTGCTTCTTGAAACCAGTAAACCCAAAACAGGTGTGTGTTTTTTAAGGGCAGGACAGCTGTCAGCAACACATACAATATCATCACACTGATTGGAGTCAAGGTTGGCTCACTCCTGGCTCCAATTAGCTCTGGGAGAAGTCATTAAGCTAGGGCCTCACATACTTTTTCCTCCCTGCACTGTGAATGTTTACATGTTATGTACAATTAAACCATGGCAACATCTAATGTTTGTGTAGTATGTTCAGCAGACTGTGTTCTTCTATTGTTGTGACTTAGATGAAGTTCAGAGCACATTTTATGCCCAATTCATGCAAAACTCCACGTAATCCCAAGGGGTTCACATACTTTTTCCTGCAACTGTACCTGTTGACTGACATGCGTGTGTAATTGAAGAACTTCTCTTCGTGTGCACGGAGGTCTTGATACATTATCTTGAACTGTCCACGCTCCTCCCTGTTTGCTATAACTGGATGGACCCAGTATCTTCGTCTTCTCCTCTACCTTCTCCTATTTTTTCCCCTTTCTATCAAGACTGCTGCAGTAGCAGTGGCAACTGCTGCCATCATTAAGGATATAGAAGCATGAAACATGCTGAGCAACAGCAACACACCACCAAACTACTCTCGATATAAACAAGGAAGTGTACAGAAAGTTAACACCTTTTCTTTATGTCAGCAATGATCCTACTGTATTTCTATTGGCCAGAGCAAAAATCGCAGCTGTGTTCCATTTGCATTAACATTGCATTAGTGTGAACCTAGAATCGCATTACATTCGCAGATGTCCTATGACAAACCGCAAGGAAAATGCTCACTATACTTGCATAAAAATGCATTGAAATTCGCATGGAATTGCATCGCATATGTGTGAACCTATACTAAATGTTCACACCTTTCACCAACTGCTCAGGGAGACAGAAAACATGTGAAAACGAGCTCAGAAGTCCCCAAAATGGATGCAACAAGAAGAAAGGTGTTTAAGGGCCACTTCCTGTTTTGATGATCTCACTTCCAGTTTTGATTAACCCCCCTATATGACTTCCAGTTTTAGAAAATGGCAGTTCCCCAGCACATTTCCTGGCTGTTTAAGTCTAAAATTAAATCCTATTTTATCCTTCTGGTCATTCCTTGGTAAAAGAGTACAAAAAAACTGTGGGCAAGTTTAGGGGGTGTGCCGCCTAAAATTTTCACACTTTTGGCCAACTGCACAGGGAGGCAGAAAAGGTGTCAAAACGAACTCAAAAGTCTCCAAAACAGATGCAAAAAGTGAAAAAAAAAATGTTTAAAAGTGAAAAAAGTAAAAGGTATTTAAAGGCCACTTCCTGTTTTGATTATGTCACTTCCGGCTTTGATGACCCCCCCTATGATGTGACTTCCAGTTTTAGAAAACGGCAGTTCCCCAGCCCATTTCCTGGTTGTTTAACCTCCCTGGCGGTAATCCCAAGTGTGGCTTGGGGTTAATTTCAGTATCAAAAGTGGTAACCCCGAGCAACACTCGGGATTACACTGCAGCAACCCCTCGAGCCTTACCTTGTCCTGTGATCCTGCGAGGTCCTCCTGCTGTGTCCCCCGGCCATGGGCCGATGCCAGCATCCATCTTCCGAGGTCTGTTCCCTGTGAGCATTGGGATGTACGGGGGGCGGAACTGGCGAGAGATTCAAAAAAGCTTAAATTTTATAAACACACAATACACTGTAATCTGTTATTATTACTGTATCAAACCATTTCACCTAAATTTTGTCCCTAGTGCTTTGTCCGGTGCCCTGTCTGCACTTTTACCATTCTTTCTGCCTGGAAACTGAGAAATGTCCATGGCATCCAAAAAACATCCCTTTAGGTCAAAAGTGGTTTTAGACGAGCTAGAAAACAGCAATAGTGAATTAGAATTACTTACAGAATTGAGCAACAGTGATTTGTGGGGAAATTTGTCATCAGACACTGACATTATTGAAATAAATTTATTATTATTATATTATTTTTTATAATTATTTACTCTATTATATTTTATGATTTTGTGTGTTTATCATACCTGGGATGTTTACTAGACTCTTGTTTGGACAGATTTAAGTGAGTTATTCCTAAGAATTACAGGCCTACAATATAAAACAACAAATTTCCGTGCAAAACAATGTACCGATTTGACATTCAAAAACATTGATTAGTTAGACCACCAAGGAGGTTAATAGCAAAAAGTCAAAACTATTGTATTTTTCTCAAAATTGTCAGTCTTTTTTTTTTATAGAGCAAAAAATAAAAAAGGCGATCAAATACCACTGAAAGAACAAACATAACAAAGAAAACAACAAATGTGCTGTCTTATATAGGTGTTAGTTAATAAAGAACACCTGTCCTAATCAGCACTCCTGAATCCTGAGGATATGCCTACTAGTACATTGTAACAAAACATATAAAACCATTGTATCAAAAACAGTGATATCAGAGAACAAGGGAGGAAGAAAAGAAAAAAGAAAAACGAAGTGGAATAAAAAGAGAAACAAAGAAAGAGTAAAAGAATAATGAATAAAAATAATTAGCAAAAAAATTATACGCATGTCTACTTGGTATAAAGTGCAAAAAAAAATAAAAAAAATCACAAAAAAAATACATATTCAGACAGGAATATATCAAAACAGCAGAAAAAATATATATGAAAAGTAACGCATCAAAAACAAAAGTAATGCATCAAAAAACAAAAAGAAAAAGAGAACCCCAAAGGAAAAAAAAAAAAGATGGTATTGAAGATATGTGAGCACTTGAATGTGGGGTGCATGACGTGCCCAAATGAACATGTCGTGTATCCAAATAAACTAAGTAATGAATTATATGAAAGGATATATATATATATATATATATATATGTATATATATATATATAAATAAATGACTCAATAAACATAAAATAAAAATCAGGCCTCGGAGGCAAGAGAAAGTCCCCAAAATGCGTTAGCCCATTGGAGGTCCAGTGGGGAACACCGTAACAGGCGTACCAGACATTGCTGTGTTTCATGATGAGCTTTTTTTATCATTGTCATTTGTGAGTATATCACCATTTGTTACTGTTATCAATAATAATAATAATCGATAATTGCAAGGCGTGCAACATCCAGGATCTTCCACATGGATCCGTAGCTACACGAAGTTTACTCCCAAGCGCAGGAGGATTTGTTTCCAGTATTTGTACCCAACCCCGTTTCCACGTTGCTGAGATGTTACAATTGCATGATGATTCTCTTATACAGAAGGAGCGCAGTACTAGTGCCGCTCTACCTTTTGGTGAACTGGCGAGCACCAGCGGCCTAGTACATCCTGGTCTTTCACATACCAGCACTCACTGCAGTATAACTTGGTGCAGTGGCGAGTCCCATAAGTGCAGTACAAGCTGGTGCAGTGGCGAGCACAAGGATTGTCCCGCAGCCACCAAGAATTGGAATACAGTCCTGTAGAATGTCCTTCCAGATGTGCTCGCAAATCTCGATTGGCAGCCCACAAATTCTGCAGCATCCCTACTTCCCCCATTCACTGCCCAACCCCGAATTCAGATGGAAATAGCAGATTTAAACTACTCCTTTTGTTTTTTTGGAGCTGTTTTTCACGGAAGATCTGTATGCATTGATTGTGGATCAAAACCATTTATACGCACAACTGTTTATTGCCGCCAACCCAAATTCAAACCTTGCCAGACTATTTGCATGGAAACCTATTACAGTTTCAAAAGTTAACGTTTTTTTGGGCCTAACCCTCAACATTGGCATTAACAGTGGCAAAAAATGAATTGCTGTTGTATTGGTCCACATACCCAATTCATCATATGCCAGTGTTCTCTGCTGCCATGGCCAGGCATAGATATGAGAGTATAATGTGATTTATGCATTTCAATGACAATACACTCTGTCGTCCTCAGGGTGACCCTGAATTTTACTGGCTCCACAAAATTCAGCCCCTCGTAAATCACCTGCTTTCAGTGTTGTCACACTTTGAATGACAATTGCGTGGTCATGCGACACTGTACCCATAGAAAAAAAATTATAATTTTTTTTCACACAAATAGAGCGTTCTTTTGGTGGTATTTAATCACCACTGAGTTTTTTATTTTTTGCTGAACAAAAAAAAACTAACTTTTGAAAAAACTAAATTTTCTTCGTTTTTGTTATATAAAATTTTGCAAATAAGTAACATTTCTTCATAATTTTAGGTCAAAATGTATTCTGTTACATTTCTTTGGTGAACATACCCCAAATTAGTGTATATTATTTAGTCTGTAGGAAAGTTATAGAGTCCACAAACCATGGTATATATATCTGACAATCGATCAATGTACTGATGGCCAATCTCATTTCTTGAGCAATGAGAATGCCAGTATAGTACAAGTACCCCCCAAATTACCCATTTTTGGAAAATAGACAGTCCAAGATATTTAGTAAGAGGTATGGTGAGTTTTTTTAGAGGTTGGAATTTTTTGTTACAATTTTTTGGAAAAGAAAAAAAAAAAATCCCAATTTAATTTTTTTTTTTTACATATTGTCACCAGCCCAGTACAGCGTGATTATATAACTGGTGTGGTGGTGATCAGGGACACTGACTAGTGACAGTATATAAAACAAAAATACAAATAATAGAAACATTTGAAAAAAAAAATGTATTTATTTTTATTACATAATTTTTTTTTACAATTTTTTTTCAACACACTGTGACCAAAGCAATACAATATTACCATAGTAACATTGAACTACTCAGGGCAAGTGATCAGGATTTCGTTTTTTACACATTATGATTGCTAATACCAATGTATTTCATTGATATTTGTTACTGAATGAAACTGATTCATTCAGTCTTTTATTGTATAAAAATTGCAGCGCTAACAAATATCAATATTGGTGATAAAGTGCAACAGCGCTAAGATGGAGCGCAATAGAAAGTGATCAGTGTACCATCCTTATGGACAAAAAGATTAGTGACAAACGCACAATATAAACGTATATAGTCCATACAAATTCTTCCGTACATAAGTGATTATTTCATCCAATGCATGCAGATAAGTGGCTCCTACACATACTCAAATTATGGTGCTCGTGACTCCTTGTGGTATAGGCAAAAGAGGTGTGCTTGCACTCACCAGACCCACAACCAGTTTGTGCATGTAAAGGTATTCCTGTAGGTCATCTGGACAACAATGGGTATATGGTACTTCTCAGGTACTCGATACACCCTTACACAGACTTCAGACCTTTCCGTAGGACCCTCACAGTAAAGGGGACAAACCCTCAGTATGGATACCACAGCCACTCAATGACGCTAGATCTCCACCTTGAGCAGCTCCAAAAAACAGGCCACCAAGAAAAAGGGCTAATATAGTGTAGTATTTTATTGTTGGCCAAATAGGTATTAACACATGGTTAAACACTGTCACAGTGATATGACAATACAAATCATTGCTCAAGGTGTAATATGGCCAGCTTGAACCAGATAAAAAAACAGCATGTGCATGCATATGAATCAACTGTCCATGCTGGAAGATCATCTAAAACGAAAACAAAAAACCGGATGGAATTCCAAAAATGGCTGCCAGCCAAACACACGGACCTGGCTGCCTGTGACGTCAGCGCGGCGAGCACGTCCCTTGACGCGTTTTGTGCACTAGCACGTTGTCAAAAGGGGTAGCTCGTGGTCGACGTCTGCCGCTTTACAAAGACCTCCGCGCATGCGCGGGTCGGACGCCATTTTATCGTGGACCGGCAGATCATCCGCATCGCTGCTGTGACAACAAAATTAAAGTATGCCGATCATAATATTTCAGCCTCTGTGTCAATTACTTGGCTCGATTGGGTTTTTTTATGTCTATCGGACAATACATATAATGGCGATAAAGAGGGTTTACTTGTTGGGTACCATAGATATTAACTTTGTACCATCGCCATTTTATTGTAGTCTAAATTCTGGTCAATGTTGCGGTGGCCATTTTCTCGTGGCTCACATATATAACAACACAGTCCCCAATTCGTTGTGGTATTATTAATTTATACTAAACAATTATGTACTTATGTAATAATATAGTGATAGGAATAAAATAAATATATATATGTATATCTTCTACAGATAATTATCCCTATGTTGAATCCTCACAGCGGTATAAATACCAATATTTATGAGATATCTCTCTAGAAAGGAACAGTGATTTATTGGCCTGAATATATTGAATTAATACATCATATCAAATAACTTATGAATATTATTTATTCCTAAAATTAAATCAAATTAATCTGTAAAAGCTCATATGATTAACAGTGGATAAGACCTTTAATATATCATATAATCTCACAATCAAAAAAACTTTAAATAAATAAATTGTTATATAAATAAAAATATAAATAAAATATCAAAATGATAAAATATCCAATAAAAATATCAAAATAATTATTTGTTTAAAATTATATGAAACACTGATTATTTCTAAATATTATTTTGGGTCTGATTAGTTAAAATTGTATAAACCGAGGTAACAGTCTTATTACAGAATAGGGACCAGATAAATAATTTTTATAAAATATTATACTTGAATAATATCCACATCAGTCACAAAAGAAGGGATATAGAGTTGGATTTTGATTAGCTGTTATCAATAAAACAATTGATATCCAACTCTGTGTTGTGTCCTAAGGGGTAAAAAGATTTTATCTCACGTATCCATTTAGTTTCCAGCATTGAGACAGCTCTCCTTTTATTTGTGCCCCTCCAACAATGTCTAATGGTATCAATACCCACAAACCTAAGTAATGCTGGATTCCTATGGTGGTGATACCTAAAATGTTTGGACAGTGTATGGTCTTTAACCACTTGCCTACCAGGCACTTATACCCCCTTATTTACCAGGCCAATTTTCAGCTTTCAGCGCTGCCGCACTTTTATTGACAATTGCGCGGTCATGCAACATTGTACCCATATGAAATTTTGATCATTTTTTTCTCACAAATAGAGCTTTCTTTTGGTAGTATTTTATCGCCACTGGGCGCTTTACTTTTTGCGCTATAAATAAAAAAAGTGCAAAAAATTTGAAAAAAAAAGTTTCTTTGTTTCTTTTATAAAATTTTTCAAACAGGTATTTTTTCTCCTTCACTGATGTGCGTTGATGAGGCAGCACTGATGGGCACTGATAGGCGGCACTAAAGGGCACTGATAGGCAGTATTAATGAGGTGGCACGGATAGGCGGCACTGATAGACAGCACTAATGAGGTGTCACGGATAGGCGGCACTAATATGCAGCACTGATAGGCGGCACTGATAGGTGACACTGATTATGGGTACTGATAGACGGCACTGACTGGCATCACTGCTGGGCACTGACTGGCGGCACTGACTGGCACAACCCCTGGGCACTGACTGGTGGCACTGACTGGCAGCACTGCTGGGCTGCACTGGTGGGTGGCACTGGTGGGCAGCACTGGTGGGTGGGCACAGGTGGGTGGCACTGGTGGGCACAGGTGGGTGGGCACAGGTGGGTGGCACTGCTGGGCACAGGTAGGTGGCACTTCTGGGCACAGGTAGGTGGCACTGCAGAGTGGCACAGGTGGGTGCACTGCTGGGCACAGGTGGGTGCACTGCTGGGCACAGGTGGGTGATCTGCTGGGCACGGGTGGGCGGAGCTAGTGGGCGCACTGCTGGGCACAGGTGGGCGGAACTTGCGGGTGGCACTGCTGGGCACCGATCATCAGGGCACTGATCATCAGTGCCCTGATGATTGGTGCCGATCCTCGCTCTGACAACTGCCGGTTCTCGGCAGTACTTTCCTCACGATCTGACAGTGTGAGGAAAGTGCAGCCGAGAACCGGCACTTGCATTTCCCTCTGATCAGCGTGTCATTGGACACCGCTGATTACGTGGTAAAAGGCCGCTGTGATTGGCCTTTTACCACATCACGTGATCAGCTGTGTCCGTAGGACACAGCGATCACGGAGATCGCCGGGTGCGCGCCCCCTGGGGCGCGCAGGAGAGCGCGTTCTGGGAGGACGTCATATGACGTCCACTCAGAACTGGCCGGCCGCAGTGCAGCCGTCATTCGGCTATCTGCGGTCGGCAGCTAGTTAAAGCCTCTCTTAATGTTATACACATGTTCTCGTAATTGGTCACGTAATCTTCTCGTTGTTCTCCCAATATATTGTTTCATACAGGGGCACTCCAGCATATAAACAACTTGGGTACTGTTGCAAGTGATTAATTTTTCTATTTCATATTCTTTATTGGTCACGTTAGATATAAAATTGCTGATTTTCCTTTTTCTATTCCCATTACAAGTACAAATCACACAGCGATTAAATGGGTAAAATCCTTTTAATCCCCCTGAAAATGTGGTTTTAATAGGCGGATTTACCACATTGGGAGCTATATGGTGTCTCAAAGTAAGGGCTTTTCGGAAAACTATCTCTGGTTGGTCAGGGAGGACATTTCCCAAAATAGGGTCTAGTTTCAGAATCCCCCAATTTTTCTTTATAATTTTGACAACAGCTCTGTGTTGTACTGAGAAACCAGTTATAAAGGGACACATTTTCTGATTTTTAGTAGTTAAAAGGTCCTCCCTATTTAACAAGGCAACTTCTTCAATATTTTTATTAAGATAAAAGGTATCGTATCCCTTTTCAATAAATCTGTTCTTTAAAACATTTGCTTGCCCATAAAAATCCTCTACCTTGTCACAATTCCTTCTCAATCTTAAAAATTGTCCTTTGGGGATATTCCTCAACCAGATAGGATGGTGACAGCTCTCCATAGGGATGTAACTATTACGATCCGTAGATTTGAAGTAAGTTTTAGTTATAATTTTGTTGTTATCATTTATAAGTGTCAAATCCAAAAAATTTATATCAATATGGCTATATTGGTAGGTAAGGCTAATGTTATATTGATTGGAATTCAAGGTGCCGAAAAAATTGATCAGGGCGAATTCACTACCATTCCATAACAAGAAGATGTCATCTATATATCTTTTATAGAAAATTAATTCAGGCTAGTCTCTGGCATAGATGACATCTTCTTCCCAGTATGACATAAACAGATTTGCAAGGCTGGGCTCAAATTTTGCGCCCATTGCCACTCCTGTGATCTGTAAGTAGTACTTGTTATCGAACCAGAAGTAATTGAGATTCATTGCGAAATCTAAAAGTTCTAATATGAACCCTTGTTGTCTATATGAGATGTCCTCTGTTCTTTCCAAATAGAACTTAGCGGCCGTCATACCATCAATGTTCCGAATACTACTATACAGTGAAGCCACGTCTGCTGTCACTAGATAGGTAGAAGAATCAATTACAGTATCTTTAAGATCAACTAATAACTGCTTTGTGTTCCTTAAAAAAGCTGGGGTGGTTACAACCAGAGGTTGGCAGAAAAAATCTATGTATTCACCAATACGTGAACATAGTGACCCAATTCCACTTACAATTGGCCTCCCTGGCGGGTTTACTGGGTCCTTATGTATCTTTGGTAAACAATAAAAAACAGGGAGTTTAGGTGCTAGAGGACAGAGGAACTCTTTTTCTTTCTTATTAATAATCCCATTTTTAAATCCTTTCAAAATCAGTTCCTTCAGTACTTTTTTAAAAATTAATATTGGATTTTTAGGTAGAATTTTATATGTATTGTCATCTACCAAAATATCTTGCACCTGCTTCATATACATAGATTTATCAAGTACTACCACCACCCTTATCTGCAGGGCGTATTGCCAAATCCTTATTTTCCAACAGGGTCTTAATACTCAATTTATTGAGTATGTGGAGGAGCCACTTATCATCTGCACGCATTGGATGAAATAATCACTTATGTAAGGAAGAATTTGTATGGACTATATACGTTTATATTGTGCGTTTATGTCACTAATTTTTTCGTCCATAAGGACGGTGCACTGATCACTTTCTATTGCGCTCCATGTTAGCGCTGTTGCACTTTATTACCAATATTGATATTTGTTAGCGCTGCAATTTTTATATGGTATTTTTAAGGATTTAGAGGTTTTTTCCTTTGCTAGCTGCTCTGTTCACGATTCATATACATTAGTGCTCGCTTGTACATGCACAGTCTTTTATTGTGATTAGCTGTGATTGGGCAAAGCTCATCACATCATACAGATGGGCTGTGATTGGCCCTGTCTGTACTATGTGACTGCTTTGACCAATCTCAGCTTGTTAGCTGTATTCAATTGTATACAATGAATGGCATGACAGGATTGTATACAATCGACATGTGATCTGCTGTGATTGGTCACAGCGGTCACATGACACTGGCAACGGGCCAGTGTAGTGATCACAGCCGTGGACACAGACCGTGATAGATCGCACCACTGTGCGGCCCCACGATAGAGTGAACGGCTGCTTTTGACAGGATGTCATATGATGCCCCGTCACAAAGGCGAGTGTTTCGCCCAGCCATCAATCTGCTATAGGCAGGGTAGAAAGGTGTTAAGCTGGGGGTCTGCACCAGATTCAGTAAGCTGATGTGCTTCGTCCTCTTTGGCTCACGGACAAGTATGCGGTCACCTGCAGACACAAGAGATTAACACCTGGATCTACAATATAATATGTTAGATATTTCAGTGTAGAAATATTTCACTTACATTGTTACAAAAAGAAGATTAGCCCTTCAAGTGAACCTATGGTCAAACTAAGAGCATTCAAATATTTACATATTATTACCCAGCAATAAATGACTAAAAAAAGTAGAAATTTTAATCTGCTTACATTTTGCCTTCCCTGGTTTCTCCCTTCACCTTCATCAACATGCTAATTAATTTTTTTTAAAAAAAACCTCTCAGTTTCCATTATATACTTTATGTTCGTCTCTGTGATTTTATCGCTGGGTCTCTGTGCTTTTATATGCAATGCAGCCAGATCATGGCTGTGGGAAGGGCCAACAGGGTGCTTCTAAAAAACAGAACAGCTCCCTGCCTCAGCACTCTTCTCACAAGCCCTCAGCCCTGATACAAACCGTTGGCCGGCTCTGGGAAGAGTTATGCAAATATCAAAATAAATTGATGGGTGGGTGTCAGTCTGTAAAAGTGCATACAGACTTCCCTAGGTAACACCAAGGTGATACTGAGACTCCATTATTGAAGGAAGTGAAATCCAAAGAATAAAAGGGGCAGGCCAGGGACAGTCAAGCTGGGGAGGACAGAGCTAGATAATGCTGGATGTTCTCCAGCTAGGAAATGAAGTGTGCGCTCTCGGACTTTGCTGCAGCTTCTAGTGCAGATTGTGAGAATCTCACAGTGCACAGTGAAAAGTAAGCAATTTCAGTACAGGAAAAGAATCTGTACAATTGTGCAAGACTGAACGGACAGCAAGAGCCCACCTTTAAAGCAGGACTAAAGGCATGAATACCCACCTATGCTCCAATAAATGGTCCATTGCCTGCGATCTTTTGCGATGTTGGCTGGAGTTGGACTTTAATGACATTTGTTTTAGACACCTTCATAAATCTTATGTAATTGTACACCTTTTGAAACATTTTACATGCCCCAACTAATGTATAATTTGCTGCATTGGAAGTCTGAGATTCCTCCATCACTCACCTTCTGTATCAACTCATGTCCTGACATAGCAGCTTTTCACGCGTCTAAAAAGTGATCTGTCACGGATCGCTGATCAAAGGTGTAAAGGAAATTTGTAAATTTTGTATAAAATGTTATTCTATTTTGTATGCTTTGCCTATGTATTGTACAGTGCACTCATTGTGCACACAGCATAAATAATGTTTTTATTACGTTTGCATTTCTTCAAGTCCTGATTAGAAATGAGCCTGCCTATGTAATGCCCCTTGTTGCCATTAAAATACAATTGTAATATTAATGTGATACCTACCCCGACTTGGCTATGACTGCCTATAACAACACGCTGTCAACAGCCCTTGACTCACCACTGCCTTTAACCACACGCAACATCAGACCCCGACCGCTCCAGCCCTGGCAGACTGATCACACCAAAACCCTCAAACGACACAGTCGTGCCCTGGAGTGACTATGGCGCAAAACCAAATCCCAACAAGCCTTCACCCACTAGAAATCTGCCTTCCACACCTACACCTCCTCCCTCCACGCAGCCAAATAAGCCTACTTCCTGACCCTCATCAAGGCCCTCTCCTCCAATCCTCGCTGACTCTTCTCCACCTTCAACTCTCTACTCTCTCCACCCCCACCTCCACCCAGCACCGCACTCACCACCCTTGAGATTGCCAATCACTTCAAAAACAAGATTGACACAATTCGCAAGGACATCGCCGCAACTCACACTCCCTCTCAACCCGTCCCCTCTCACACAGCTACCCCCTCATCCCCCCTCTCCCTCATCATAACCCGCAGGGACTTCGTCACTGCTCAAACTCCCTCCAACCCCGTTCCCCCTCACTGAGCTACCCTCTCATCACCCCTCTCCCACGGCCCCACCACTGCTCTGACCTCCACTTCCACCCTACCCTATATTCCTCATACTGAAGCCCCCTCAACACTCCGAACCTTTGACCTTACTACCATCGAGGAAGTCTCCAAGGTCCTCTCTGATGCCTGCCTTACCACCTGCCCCCTCGACCCTATCCCCTCACAACTCCTACAACCTCCTTCCCCCTCCATCCTATGCTCCCACACACACATCTTTAATCTCTCCCTCTCCTCCGGCACTTTTCCCTCCCCTCTGAAGCATGCACACATCACCCCCATACTTAAAAAGCCCTCCCTGGACCCCAATGACCCGAACAACCTCAGACCCATCTCCCTGTTCCCATTCACATCCAAACTCCTCGAGTGCCTAGTCTACACCCGCCTAAGCTCTCACCTCAACGACAACAACCTCCTCAATCCCCTACAGTCCGGCTTCCGTCCCCTACACTCCACCGAAACTGCCTTACTCAAACTCTCCAACGACCTGCTAACCGCCAAAGCTAATGGCCACTATTCAGTGCTCCTACTCCTTAACCTCTCCGCGGCCTTCGACACAGTCGACCACCCCCTCCTCCTCAAAAAACCACACTCCCTCGGCCTCAGAGATTCTGCTCTCTCCTGGCTCTCATCCTACCTGTCACAACGCTCTTTCAGCGTTACCTATAATGCTACCACCTCCCTCTCACTCCCCCTCTCTGTTGGGGTCCCTCAAGGCTCTGTCCTTGGGCCCCTTCTCTTCTCCATCTACACCTCCTCCCTTGGCCAACTCATACACTCTCACGGCTTCAACTACCACCTATATGCCGATGACACACAAATCTATCTCTCAACCCCCCACCTCACCCCCTCAGTCTCCGCCCGAATCACACACCTACTTAGCAACATATCAGACAGGATGTCGCTCCACTTCCTTAAACTGAACCTCTCCAAAACCACGTTTCTTGTCTTCCCCCCAGCCCGGACCCCCCATTGACTTCTCCATCATGTCCAACAACGCCACCATCAAACCCGCCCCGCAGGCCAGAGTACTTGGTGTCATTCTGGACTCCAACCTATCCTTCCAGCCCCAAGTCCAATCTTTACAAACTCATGCAGACTCCACCTCCACAACATCGCCAAAATACGCACGTTCCTAACCCCAGAAACCACTAAACAGCTCATCCACTCCCTCATCATATCACGACTCGATTACTGCAACTCCCACCTTACTGGCCTGCCTCCCCGCTGGCTATCCCCGCTTCAGTCGATCCTGAATACGGCTGCCAGACTCATTCACCTTTCCAATCTCTCCGTTTCCGCCACCCCCCTCTGCCAATCCCTCCACTGGCTTCCGATTGAGCAACGGATCAAATTCAAAATCCTAACACTGACGTACAAAGCTGTCCACCACACTGCCCCGAACTACATCACCGACCTAATATCCAAGTACCACTCAGCACGCACACTCTGCTCCTCACAAGACCTCCTTCTCTCTAGTTCCCTGGTCTCCTCTTCCCATACCCGCCTCCAGGACTTCTCCAGGGTGTCACCCATCCTCTGGAACTCCCTGCCACAACCCATCAGATTATCACCTACTCTCCTCTCCTTTAGGTGCACCCTGAAAACCCACCTCTTCAGGGAAGCCTACCCCACCCCCTGCTAACTTGCCGACCTCCTCCATTCTTCCTACCACTCCATCCCCCACAGCTTTCTCCTCCTCTGCCACCATCCCCTCCCTCCTAGATTGTAAGCTCGAAAGAGCAGGGCCCTCGATCCCCTCATGTTTTGCATTGTATTGTTATTGTTCTGTCACATGTTCTGTCCCCCTTTGTAATGTACAGCGCTGAGCGAACTATTGGCGCTTTATAAATACTGTATAATAATAATAATAATTATATGTATATTCAAACGTGCCAAATAAACAGAACAGTGATTTGGAAAGATGCTGTGTATCTTTTTGTGTCTGTTGAGTAGGGAAGTAGTACAGTAGTTATTATTAATTTGGAACCACTAATCAATATGAGGAAAGGAGTTGCCTATATATAAAAGTTTCAGTATTAATGTCCAGGTAGCAAAGTCTGCCACACATCTAAACAATATTTAGGTATAAGACTGTGCCATGAATGTAAGTATTGAGCCGCCATCTAGTGGATAAAACAGGAATGAAGATGCAATAATTCACAGACATGGCAAATGAGGGTAACAGAATAAGTAGGACAGTCTTCATTATACCTGGTGACCCATAGAACACACCCTCCATTATTCTTCAGGTTACTAATTTGCGTGATTTCTCAAGGAAATATGTTATGATACAAACAGTATGTTTAACCACTTGCCTACCAGACACTTATAACTCCTTCCTGCCCAGGCCAATTTTCAGCTTTCAGCGCTGTCGCACTTTGAGTGACAATTGCGCAGTCATGCAACACTGCACCCATATGACATTTTTGTAGTTTTTTTCACACAAATAGAACTTTATTTTGGTAGTATGTACTAGCCACTGGGTGTTTTATTTTTTGTGCTATAAACAAAAAATGAGCAAACATTTTGAAAAAAAATGTTTTTCTTTGTTTCTATTATAAAATTTTGCAAACAGATAATTTTTCTCCTTCACTGATGTGCGTTGATGAGGCTGCACTGATAGGCAGCACTGACGGGCACTGATGGGCACTGACAGGCGACACTGATGAGCTGGCACTGATATGCAACAATGATGGGCCAGTGCTGATCAGTATAGGTGGCACTGATGTACACTGATAAGCGGCTATTTTGTAAACAGGTAATTTTTCTCCTTCACCGATGTGCGTTGATGAGGCTGCACTAATAGGCAGCACTGATAGGCGGCACTGATGAGCTGGCACTGATATGCAACAATGATGGGCACTGATAGGCGGCACTGACTGATGGCACTGACTGGCGACACTGCTGGGCACTTACTAGCGGCACTGCTTGGCACTGACTGGTGGCACTGATGGCCACTGATGGGTGGCACTGATGGGCAGCACTGATGGGTGGCACCGCTGGGCACTGATGGGTTACAGGGATGGGCACAGGTGGGTGGCACTGGTGGGCACAGGTGGGTGGCACTACTGGGCACTTGTGGGCGGTACTAATGGGCACTTGTGGGTGGCACTGGTAGGTGGCACTGCTGAGCACCGTTCATCAGGGCACTGAGCATCAGTGCCCTGATGATCGGTGTCGATCCCTCCTCACTTTTACCGGTGATCTGCTGTGTCATTGGACATGGCTGATCACGTGGTAAAAGGACGCTGTGATTGGCCTTTTATCACCTCACGTGATCAGCTGTGTCCATAGGACACAGCTATCACAGAGATCGCCGGGTGAGCGTGGGAGGGTGTGTTCTGGGAGGATGTCATATGACGCCCTCCCGGAACTGGCCGGCCGCAGTGTAGCCGTTATTTGACTATCTGCGGTCGGCAAGTGGTAATCATTCACTGGTAATTATTGAAACTTTGTACTCAAAGCCACATACACCTATAGGACAATTTATCAGGGGCACCTACAGATGAAGCATATCGTAGGCCTATAACATAATACATGAGTGAATAGGTTGAATTGTTGTTAAACCAAACGTGAGAACAGATTCATGATCTAAGAAGCCATCCTGACTGTAGATTACTTGCTGGTGGCACATGCAGTGGTTGCAGAATGTACTAAAGCCATCCAGTGATCTGGATGAAAACACCTTGTTACTGAGAGAGATCAAAGTATAAAGGCCAGATATGCTTAACCCCCCTGGCGGTATTCCCGAGCTACACTCGGGCTTAACATGCGGCGCTGCTCTGGGATCCCTCGATCTCTTACCTTGTCCTGCGCTCCCGTGATGTCCCTCCTGCAGTGTCCCTGGCAATGTCCTCCGGCGGATGCCGGCTTCTGTCATCTTGGTTCCGTCCCCTGCACACGTCGGGACGTACGGGGGAAGAAACGGCGGGAAATTTGAAAATGACAAAAAGTGACATTCACTACATACACCAAAATTGCATAGTAAAACATTACTGTATCAAAGCATTTCACATACATTTTGTCCCTAGTGCTTGTCCTTTGTCCTGCCTGCATTTTTACTGTTCTTTCTGCCTGGAAACTGAGAAACGTCCATGGCATCCAAAAAGCGTCCCTTTAGGTCAAAAGCGGTTTTAGACCAGCTGGAGAACAGCGATAGTAAATTAGAACCACTTGCAGAATTGAGTGATAATCATTCGTGGGGAAATTCGTCATCAGACACTGAAAACGATTTTGCGACTTTGCTTAGTGATGTACGAACTTTGCGCTCAGTTTCAAATTTCAGTGTTTTTGGTTTGATTATATTATTGAATTAAATTTATTATTATTATATTATTATTTTTTATGATTATTTATTAAATTATAATTTATGATTTCGTGTTTCAAATTGTAACATACCCGGGATGTTTACTAGACTCTTGTTCGGACAGATTTGAGTGAGTTATTCCTAAAAATTACAGGCCTACAATAAAAAAAATACATATTTCCATGCAAAAAACTGTACCGCTTTCAGCACAAATTATGGACATAATCAGACCTCTATGGAGGTTAAAGCTAAACTCTGGCCTTCTCTTCAGCATCAGGCCAGTAACTTATGCGCAGCATTAGTGAAAGGCCTGCATGACTGGGTTTGCTAATGCAGGGCTGTGGAAGAGAAAGGGTTAAGAGGGGTTGTGTTTAAATATTGACAATCTTACCTTATTGGAGGATCATGGGGTGTTGTGGGGAGGGGTCAAACCAGGCTGGAGAGATGTTTTATGGGAGGTGGTCTTTCTTGTATCACCATTCCCAGCACAGGCAGCGTTGGAGGAGCTTCTCAGGTTTCCTGGAGTTTGTTTTCCACCTGTTTGAAGAAATGGGAGACGTTGAACAGCTTTTAGCACAAATCAGGGCAGCAGAGGAGGCTAATGAGCCTCAATGGCTATGGGGTCAGGGCAGGTGCCTGTCGTGCCTGCCCGTAGTTCTTCATGTGCTGGTGGTCATGGCCGTCTGTGCGCCTCAGCCCGGATTTGACCCCTTGGGTTTGCCGCCGCCAGGGCATCAGGGACCCTCCAGCTCTGTCAGCAAAGCGGCGGCCTTCTGCTTCTGGGGGGCTGGGAGGAATCCCCGTTCTTGGCGGGACCTGAGCGGGAGCGTGGCCCCCACCACTCTTCCTGTCTACTAGCCCTCTGGAGCATTCGACTGACCATGGGGGTGCTGTGCCCCCCTCAGGTGCAGCTTGGCATGGGAGAGTGACAGCTTCTGGTGTCGGCCTGTCACCCGGGGCGGCCAGGACTACTGTTTTGGGAAGGACCATCCCTGGGGACCCCGCAAGGTCGGAGGACTTACCCCTCCAGTATCCGGATCAACGGCGGTACGGCAGGATGCTTTGGGAGAGCCAGGAAAGTCTCCTACTCTTTGTGATCCTGTGTCTCTCCTGTTGCCTGTCTTTTCTCCTGCTTTGCTGTTTGCGGGTGCTGGGTCTGCTGGGTTTTCTGGGTCGGCTGTGGAGGTTAGTGTTGGCGTCAGGTCTTCTGGTGAGTTGTCGTCTCGGGCCGCTGGCGCTGAGGTTTTATTCACCAATGTGTTGCAAACACTGCTTTCGAGCTTTCGGGAAGAGGTGACTCGCAGGGACAGGGAGGCTTCTGCGTTTTCGGCTGCAGCTCCGTCGGTCGCGTGGACCGCTGTGGGGGATCGCTTGGATGGGGGGGTGTTGGTTTTGGTTCCAGTTGATGGTCGCTTTGTTCCAAGAGTTGCTGGCATGTCTTTGGCGCCTGCTCTTTCTTCAGGGGGCGGTGCCTCGGATGCGGCGGTTGGGGCTGCTGTGTTGGCTCCGCACGCTGCTTTGGAGGCGGTAGTGTTGGAGGCAGGGCAGGCAGTCGGGGAGTCTGAGGTGATTTCTTTGGCAGATGCGGCCAAATGTGAGGTGTACGTTTGTTTTGAGGGTCCTTTGGATGCTCATCTTAACCTCCCTAGCGGTATGATTATGTCAATATTTCTGTGCTCAAGGCAGTACATTTTTTTGCATGGAAATATGTCTTTTTTTATTGTAGGTTTGTAATTTTTAGGAATAACTCACTGAAATTTGTCTAGTAAACATCCCGGGTATGATAAAATTTGAAACACGAAATCATAAATAATAATATAATAAGTAATCATAAAAAATAATAATAAAATAATAAATTTAATTCAATAATGTAATCAAACCAAAAACACTGAAATTTGAAATATAGCGCCAAGTTCGTACATCACTGAGCTTAGTCGCAAAATCGTTTTCAGTGCCTGATGACGAATTTCCCCACGAATCATTATCACTGCAAGTGGTTCTGATTTACTATCGCTGTACTCTAGCTGATCTAAAACCGCTTTTGACCTAAAGGGACGCTTTTTGGACGCCATGGACTTTCTCAGTTTCCAGGCAGAAAGAACGGTAAAAATGAAGGCAGGGCACAGGACAAAGCACTAGGGACAAAATGTATGTGAAATGGTTTGATACAGTAATGTTTTACTATGTGATTCTAGCGTATTGAGTGAATGTTACTTTTAAAATGTTTGCATTTCCCGCCGGTTCCATCCCCCGTACGTCCCGACACTCGCAGGGACCAGAACCCGGAAGACGGATGCCGGCATCGGCCGGAGGAGATGGCAGGGGACGCTGCAGGGGGGACATCGCGGGAGAGCAGGACAAGGTAAGTGAAACAGGGATCCCGGAGCAACGCAGCAGGGTATTCCCGAGTGTAGCTTGGGGTTACCGCTTTTGGTACTAAAAGTTTACCCTGAGCTACACTCGGGAATACTGCCAGGGAGGTTAAACAGGAGGTTAAGGAGCAGATTTGGAAAGGGAAATATTTTCCTTATTGCTTTTGGAAAAGGTTAATTCGGACAAGGTGCGGTCGGAAGAGGGGGAAAAGGATGAGGAAGAAAAACTGAGGTTTTGCCTTATTCCACAAACGTTCACAAATTAGCTGCAATCCATCAATATAATGGCAAGAGTTATTGGGGAAAAGACGCCTGAACATTGTTCAGCGTTGTTTTGTTATTTGGATTCGATTAGTGAGGCCCAGTGAGTGTATGGAGGCGTGGCATGGTTGCGTTATAACGAGCAATTTCGTCAATGGAAGGACGTTAGACGCTCCTTGCGATAGGACCACAAAGATATCTGTTTGTGTTTGAAGCTCATGACGCAGGCCCAGACCCATCCTACTCCCTTTCTGGGGGGGCCGGGGGTGGACCTGGTAACTCATCGCCGTCGGCCGTTAAGCGCAAGAGGTTTTGCTGGCAATTCAGTGGTTTGTGCAGATTCGGGGGTTCCTGTTGTTTTTGCCACAAAGGCTCCGGTTGTGGGGGTGTGCATTCCCTGTGCAAGTGTTTCAAACAAGGTAGAGGTCAATTGGCGGATTATAGAAAAAGGGAGGACTCCAGTGAGGGTGGAAAAACTGGCACCATTCCTAAGTAGATATCCAGATCGAGAGGCGGCGTTGGTTTTGTTTCGGGGGTTTTCTGAGGGCTTTGTGATGCCCTATACGTTATCTGTGGTTCTGCCAGAGCCGGTGAATTTAAAATCGGAGCCGGTGAATTTAAAATCGGATCCGCTTCACCCCGAGGTGGTGACTGAAAAATTGGCAAAGAAGGCTTCCCTGGATAGGATGGCTGGACATTTTCTTCCCATCCTATGCATTTTTTTATTGTTTTTCCCCTTGGGGTGGTGCCGAAGAAGGAACCCAACAAATTTAGCCTTATACACCATTTGTCTCACCCCCACGGTAGTTCTGTCAATGATGCTATTAACCCGGCTTTGTGTGCCGTGTCTTATGCTTCCTTTGATGAGGCAGTGTCTTGGGTGTGTGATTTTGATGCAGGTGCACTCCTTACAAAATGGCGTTTCGGCTCTTGCCGGTTCATCCTTGTTGTTTTTTGGGTTGTAAGTGTCAAGGTCAGTATTTCTTTGATCGGTATTTACCCATGGGTTGTTTGATCTCGCGTTCCTTGTTTCAAGTTTTCAGTTCAGTTTTGGAGTGGGTGGACCGTGATGTTTCCATTCGGTACTTCATTATTTGGACGATTTTTTGGTCATCGGCCCCTCCAGTTCTCGAACTTGCGTTACGTTATTGGCTACTATTCAACATGTTTTTGAATTGTTTGGGGTTCCTTTGGCGCCGGACAAGACGTAAGGCCCTGCGACGGAGCTGAAGTTTTGGGCATTGTCATTGACAAAATGGCAATGGAATGCCGTTTGCCATTGGACAAGCTAGAGGACATGCGTAGGGCAGTTATGGATGCGCTGGTCTGCAAGAAGATGCAATTGCGATCCTTGCAATCTTTGCTGGGTAAGTTGAATTTTGCTTGCAGGGTTATGCCTATGGGTACGGTTTTTTCTAGGCGCCTGGTGGGGGCAACGACCGGGGTTAAGGCTCCACATAATTTTATCTGACTGGGTAGGGAGCATAAGGAGGATCTTCGGGTGTGGGCTGTGTTTTTGGAAAAATACAATGGCAGTTCTTTGTGGATGCGGGTGTCTCCGATTACGACTTGGAGCTGTATACTGATGCTTCGGGATCGGTGGGCTATGCAGCTTATTTTTGGGAGCAGTGGAGCACGGGCTTTTGGCCAGAATCATGGTGGGAGGCAAATTTCTTGGGGAACCTGGTATTGCTGGAGTTGTTCCCTATAGTGTTGGCTGTGGTATTGTGGGCTCTGGAATTTCAGAACAAACTGATAAAATGTAATTGTGATAATATGGGGGTGGTGTCCGCCATTAATAACAACCGCCTGTTGTTCAACTGCTTTGGCATTTGGTTTTAAAATGTCTCTGTTTGAATGTGTATGTTTATGCCGTTCATGTGCAGGGAACTGCTAACTCAGTGGCTGATGCTTTATCTCGATTACAGTGGGAGCGATCCCGTCAGTTGGCACCAGAGGCGGAGGAACAGGGAATCCCCTGCCCAAGTCACTTGTGCAGGGAGTGCAGGGTTTCGGTGTCGGTGGTTTCTCACAAAATTATGGCCTTGGCTTTCTTGTTCCGGCTATCGGGGTTTCAGGATGTCACCAAATCTTTTTGGGTGAAAAAGGCCATGAGAGGCTACCGCAGGGGCCGCCGCATGGCGGATTCTCGTTGGCCTATTTCTTTTGGCATTCTGACATTCTTGGGGTCATTTTGGGTTGTTTACAGGAGGTATGTTCGGCAAGGTATGAGGCCTTGCTTTTCTAGATGGCTTTTGTCCTGGCTTTCTTTGGGGCTATGAGAATTGGCGAGTTGGTTTGTCAGTCGAGAAAAGGGGGTGGGGGTTTGGCGTTGTCTGATGTCATCTCTAGTGGTCACAATGTTTCCTTCTTCATTCGTTGCTCCAAAACTGACCAGTTGGGCATGGGGCTTGGGTGGATTTGGGGCCAGTCCGGGATTGCGGTGCTTGTCCGGTGCGAGTGGTTCAGGAGTGGTTGTCTGTTAGGCCACCAGGATCGGGGCCTTTTCTAATTCATGAGGATAGTTCTGCGTTGTCCAAGTTTCAGTTTGTGTGTTGCGGAAGTGTTTGCGATTGGCGGGTTTCCAGCTTCAGGAATATTCTTCTCACTTGTTCCACATCAGGGCGGCCACGGAAGCTGCCAGGTGGGGTCTGGATGATCAAGTGGTGAAGCGGATCGGTCGCTGGGAATCTAACTGTTTTCAGTAGTATGTTGGTTCACATCTGTTGTGAAATCGATGGTTTTGTGTTTTCGTTTTTCGAAAGTTGTTATGCTGTTCTGTCCTCCTTTGGTTTTTGTCAGTATGTTTTTGTGGTTCACATGTCATGTTGGTGTGTGTCAATGTCTTTTCTGTGCTGTTCGTGACGAGGTTGGATAGATCCCCAGATGTTCTGGTGCTCCATCTGGGAGGAAACAATCTTGTGCTCCATTCAATGCGAGAATTAATCAGGGACATAAAATTAGATTTTCTTAGTTTGCAGTAATTTTTTCAGGATTCTATCCTGACCTGGTCGGATATTGTGGGTAGGTCTTCCTGGCATATGGTCCGGTCAGTGGATCGGACTAACAAATCCAGGATAAAAGTCAATAAGGAGGTGACCAGGTTCTTTGTGCACAATGGTGGTTTGTCGATTCGCCATTTGAAGCTGGAACAGGAACTTTTTCTGACTTTTTCTGCATTGCGATGGGGTGCATTTAAATGCGGTAGGGATTGACCTGTGGAGTTTGGGTTTGCAGGATGGAATACAGCTTGTGCTGTGGGTGTGGCAGGCCGCTCAAGTGTAAGGTGTCACACTTGAGCTCTGGTGGCAGAGGTATCAAGGTTTTTTGAAGGCGGGGATGGTAAACAGTTTAAAATAAATAGGATTGGGCCCGTCTTAAGTATGGATGTAAATTCCCTACTAAGCACATCAGGAATGGGTTCTTGGATTGGTGGGGCTGTATCAGATGGTGATTTAGGAAGAAGTTGTTCCCGAGCCGGTGTATGTGCGGCTGGGGGCCTTAATTTGTAAGATGGTGTCAGATAAAGCCAGGTATTAGTTTTCAGTGCCTTCAAAAACCTATCATTTGCGGTAATTTTTCTTATGGTTTTACATACAATAAAAAATGTATGTATGTATGTGGTATTGATGTTATTTAAATAAACTGGCTGCTATGGCCATTTAAATTCCAACGTTAAGTGTTTTGTGTTTTATTATATTAACAGTAGGTGTGGGGGGTGGTTTTTAGAAGTGGTGGTTGGTGTCATAGCAGTTGAACTATAGGCAATACCCCAGTCAAGCATCAGGCCAGTAACTTATGCGCAGCATTAGTGAAAGGCCTGCATGACTGGGTTTGCTGATGAAGGGCTGTGGAAGAGAAAGGGTTAAGAGGGGTCGTGTTTAAATATTGACAGCTTTACCTTATTGGAGGATCATGGGGTGTGGTGGGGATGGGTCAAACTAGGCTGGAGAGGGGTTTTGTGGGAGGTGGTCTTTCTTGTATCGCCATTCCCAGCATGGGCAGTGTTGGAGGAGCTTGTCTTACCCACCCTCCCCTTTTTTCTGGTTTTCGTTGGGCAGTTACTGTTGCTCTGGTTTTTTGGGTTGCGTTGGTTTTGGGGTTGGGGTCGGCGTTGGGCTGCAGTTTGGGATGCTGACATTGAGTGCCTTGCTTTGGGGTTTTTTTGGGTATTGACATAGCAGGGGGTAGAGGTATCAAGGTTTTTTGAAGGTGGGGATGGAAAACAGTTTAAAATAAATAGGGTTGGGCCTGTCTTAGGCATGGGTGTACCTTCCCTACTAAGCGCAGCAGGAATGGGTTCTTGGATTGGTGGGGCTGTATCGGATGGTGATTGGAGAGTGCGGCTGAGGCTGGAGGAGGAGAGCAGAGATCTCTGGTGTGACGATCCCACGATCGCTGCCACCAATATGTGACGATCCCACGATTGCTGCCACCAATATGTGACAAACGTGGCATCAGACCCCTGACCTTCTCACCAAACTCGTGACCGAAGGACAGGCCAATCTAAAACCGCGATGTCACGTGCGTAACAATGCCATGCCCAGCTGCACCCTGCACAACGATTTTCCAGCTAATTGGACCACAGTCTATGTACCGGCAGCCTGGGAGCGATTGTTACTGGGTCAGGTTAATTACGCAATTAACCCTTCACACTGCCACCATCTCCTCCTTTTTGTACAGAGAAAGAGGCAACTCGGAGATATCAGCTATAACACTATAATGGTTGAGATAATCGTCTGTATAAAACAGTTACCGCAGACTGGTTATACAGAGGGTTAAACAAACACAGTAGCGCTCTTTTTAGAGGCAGGAATTCGTAAATTGCAATAAAGAGCTATAGAAACAGTTCAACACTTTCAGAAGGAAAGATTTATTACTAAAAGGTCAAAAGGGTGCAATAAAAATATTTACAGAAAAAGATGTAACTCATATATATATAAATATACAGAGAACAACAGCACAGCAAAGAGATAACAGAGAGAAGTTAGAGGGTTAAAGTACTTGCCAAAGTCCTGGGTTAGCAGATCATGTTTCAGAGCGAAAGGGCACAGGGCTCCCAAGTTGGTTCTGATGTTAAACGGGAGAATTCTTCAACTTAACTTTCTTAGGCCTGACAGCTCATTTTGTAGTTCCCCAGCAGGGGGTGTCTCTGAAGTCAAGGACCAATACCCCATTAAGGGCGGGAAGGTCTGGGCGTAGACCTAAACTAGGGCCAAAATCTCTTCTAGTTCATATTTTGGCTCATAACTTTCCATATGCACAAGTGACACTCCACCCGCAGGTAGATTATTATGCAGACACGTCTGAGGATTGATCAGATATGAAATATAAAATTCTACACTGAATGGTTCACAAAATCTACTTTTCTGCTTTCCTATGTATTCTAGCCAAGGAGAGTGACCTATCAAACTGTTCGTCTCCTCTTGGCCAATCTGATGATATTCCTGGTTTTTATGCAAGTCTCTCATATTCCAAGATATGAGACATAGGGAAAAATGGATTTTAAAAGTGTTTATCTGGTTCTTGCTTCGTTGGAATGCCTTAAACTCCTGGGAAGGCTTGCGTTATCTTTTATGAGGTGTGATATTGCACAGCTCTCTCAGACAACCAGGCACCTCGAGGCTCCCTGCTGGGCTCTGGCATGCCTGCGACACTTCCAACACACTTATGTCCCTGTGAATTAACACAGAAGGAAGGGGGAGAATGAGGGACAACATGGAGATTTCTTAACAAAATGGAGGACTGCGTCAGTCTCTGAGTGAACGATTGCGACACCTGGTAGTGGGAAGGAGCAACGTGGACACTGTGCTGTTCCCCTCATATTTGTTATTTAACTGTGCATTGTATCACCAATTCTTATTTCACCATGTTTGTTTCTATGTCTTGATCTGTTGCTGCCATCTGCTGGCCAGAATTTGCATGCTGCATGCCTCTGTTATAGCTAGTAAGTTTTTCCTCTGCTGGGCGTGGTTTTAGGCAAGCCTTGGTCCTGGTCACTTCCTGCAGCCATTTTATCTGCTGTATAGCTGTGTGACAGGACATTCAATACCCTGGGCTTGTGAAGGCATCAGTTTTTGACCAGCAGTTAGCCTCAGGACAGCATCAATACCTCTACTACCTTACAGTATTGTATCACTGTTTGTCGCTGTGTTTTGGACCAAATAAACCCACGCTGATTTCATTCTCATGTATACGTTTGGATCCATCTAACCTGAGCATCTGCCGGTCCGGTCTGCTCCACTGCCTGGATACGAAGGTAGGAAGTTACACAGCTATTGTCAGTTATACCTTCATTCGCCTTCATGTGGGGACAGAACAGTCAAAAACTGCCTTAAAGTCCATACCCCGCTACAGATTCCCTCAGAGTCCAGTACCACACTCAGGAATCTCCCTAGCAACAGGCCCACTTGCAGCAAATCTGCCCGGCTACAGTGCATGTTCCACAAGCCTATGCGGAAGCACTGCACATACGCAGTATCTATACTCTCGCCTGGAAGTCCTCCAAGCCATTCCTAAAGTCCTATATTAACTTTTGCTCGCATAATAGAAGTACTGTTTATGCACGTTCCTTACACTGCCGTGGCCGCCGCAAAACCCCGCAATTCATTCTAAATATCTTAGAAATTTTGTCAAGGTGCCCTATCGGAGCAGTACTGCGATTTTCAGCCCCCAATTCAAAAGTTCATTTTCTTAAAGAGACAGCGCACCTTAAGTCAAAATGGCCGAAAAGGACTTTGCACAGTTCCCCAGTGATGAAATAAAGCAAATGCAACCTGATACTGATCATCATGAAGGGCAGGGAACAGAATCCACACTTCCAGCAGAACAAGTCGTGCGACCAAGACGCTCTCTCAAACCGACGGTAAAGGTCACTGAAAATTATCACACCACGAAAGATGAGCTATGTGATAACCTGGAGGAGCAATGGGAACGAGTTTCCTCCCTCATGTCCGGACTTAAATCCTCCTCAGGTGATGCCACAAGCTTACAAGTTGCCATCGGGCGGCTGGACACAGCTCAAGAAAGATACAAGAGACTGTCCACAAGGTATATAACCTTTCTAAAAGACTCCAATATCGATGAAGCCCTATCAGAACTGAGCAAGGCAGAATCAATAGCCAGACAAAGAGACGTCATGGTGCTGGATGTTAAAGGTAAAGCGGAACTCCGTATCTCTCATTTGCAAGAAACTAGATCACACAGATCAAATTCATCTAAACATTCCTCTCGGTCATACAAATCATCGTGCTCAAGAAGCTCAGCCTTGAGCGACAGATTACTAGAGGCCCGCATAAACGCAGAGCAATCCAAAGCGAGACGCTCCTTCACAGAAAAGGAAGCTCTTGCAAGAGCAGAGGCAGAGGCCAAGAGGGCAGAAGCAGAGGCAGAGGCCAAGAGGGCAGAAGCAGAGGCAGAGGTCAAGAGGGCAGAAGCAGAGGCAGAGGCCAAGAGGGCAGAAGCAGAGGCAGAGGTCAAGAGGGCAGAAGCAGAGGCAGAGGCCAAGAGGGCACAGGCAGAAGCAGAGGCCAAGAGGGCAGAAGCGGAAGCAGAGGCTCGAATAAAGATTTTCGAATCAGAGATGCAGGAGGAAATTGCATTAGCTAAAGTAAGACTACTTGAGCAAGCATTGAGCCAAGGTCTTGATCCAGTCTGCTCGCTACCACAGGAGATAGATGATCCAGTTGATCGCAACAGTGACTATGTACTGAATCAGTTATCTGCGCCACCCCCAGTTTGCAGTACCGTCCAAGCCGAGAACACTGAAACCTCCAAGTCAGCTCTACCTGCGGTACCAGTGCCACCCACAGCACCCGAGCAAACCTAATAACCGTTACCCGGATGTGCCCTCTCAAAGACGGTTGTTACAGAAAGATCGCTATCAGGCGTTTTCTGGCCTACCTCCACAGCTCAAGCAGCAGTCATCACAATATACAGAGGCTAAACGAAAGCTTAACCCTGCAGCTACATCATTCTACCCGGAAGCATCTCACCCTTTCACGCCAGGCAGCCCATACGCCCCAGGGGCATCACAAGTCGTCATGGCAACAAGCAGTGAGAAATCAGATATGTCTGAGTTTGCCAGGTTTATGGTGAGCAGAGAGCTAATCAACACCAGTCTCTCAAAATTTGATGACCGTGCAGAGAGCTACAGAGCTTGGAAGGCAACCTTCAAGGCCGCCATCGCTAACCTCAACCTAACCGCAGAGCAGGAGTTTGACCTCTTGATCAAATGGCTGGGCCCAGGCTCCACAAATCGCGTCAAGAGCCTCAGAACTGTCTACATGGGACAAGCAGAAGCAGGTCTCGCTGCCGCCTGGCAGAGACTTGAACGTACCTTCGGCAGTGCAGAAGCAATAGAGAAGGCCCTATTCAAGAGACTGCAGAACGTTCCAAGGATCAATCTCAAGGATGTCCAGAAGCTTCAAGATTTAAGTGATCTGCTCATGGAACTGGAGCTTGCCAAGGGTGACCCTCGTCTGTCCGGGCTGTGCTACCTGGATACAGCTCATGGAGTGAACCCAATTGTCGTGAAGCTACCATACAGTCTGCAAGAAAAGTGGGCGGCATCAGTCTCAAGGTACAAAAGAGAGCATGACATCACCTTTCCCCCATTTATTCACTTCTGTAGGTTTATCGATGAACAGTCCCAGATGAGGAATGATCCCAGCCTCGACTTCCTGGAGCTCAACACTACAGCTTCAGCAACATCATCATCAAGGTATGAAAGCATCACGCATAAACACAGAGACTTCAAGAGCAGCGTGAGTGTTAGAAAGACTAACCTACCATCTCCTGCAGTACCCACGGGTAAACAGTACACTACCTCATCAGGAGATAAGACTTTCAATCGTGAATGTCCCATTCATAAAAAACCACACTCTCTGAACAAATGTAGAGGGTTTAGATCCAAAACCATACAGGAGCGCAAGAAAATCCTCACCGAGCTTGGGGTATGTTTCAGATGCTGCGCTTCATTGGAGCACATGGCTAAGGACTGTAAATCTGTCATCAAGTGTGAGGAGTGTCATAGCGAAAGACATCCCTCAGCTATGCACCCAATCCCACTCTCCAGAGATTCACCCACTGCCATCACCACCAGTCCTGCTCCAAGTCATGGCGGGGAGCCCCAAAATTACGCTAATGCAGCGACTGCTGTTTCCTGCTCATGCTTGGATGTATGTGGGGAGGGCCAGTGCGAGAAATGTTGTGCCCGAATATGCCTGATCAAGGTCTACCCAGAGGGACTACCAGAAAAGGCAGTAAAAATGTATGCCATCATTGATGACCAAAGTAACCGGTCCCTAGCAGGTCCTAAATTCTTTGAAGCCTTTGGAATAAAGGGACCATCCGAACCCTATACCTTAAACACCTGCTCGGGCCGCATAGAGACTAGCGGCAGAAGGGCACAAGGATTCATCGCTTCTCCTGTCAGTGGGGATACGGAAATACCCTTACCGACGCTGATCGAATGTGATCAAATACCCAACCATAGGGATGAGATTCCTACCCCAGAAGCTGCATTTCACCAACCTCACCTAAGGCACCTAGCCAACGTTATCCCACCTATGGACATCAACGCCGAGATTCTACTCCTGCTCGGCAGAGACAATCTAAGGGTACACAAGGTGCGTCAACAGTGTAATGGTCCTGACTATGCGCCATATGCCCAGAGACTGGACTTGGGATGGGTAATCATAGGAAATGTATGCTTAGATCAACCAAAAATCGACTCCTTCAAAACGTACGTGCGTGCAGATGGACGCACAACTTGCATTAAGCCGTGTCCTCATCACTATGAGGTGAAAGAGAAGTCTCCAGGCCTCGTACAACTACCTGACGTCATTACTCCCCTCTTTGCCGACAACTTGGGGAGATCAGTCTTTCATACAACCAAGGATGACGATAAGGTAGCCTTGTCAGTAGAGGACAGAGAATTTGTCAAGATAATGGACAGTGAGTTCTTTAAAGACGAAACCAATCACTGGGTTTCTCCATTACCCTTCCGAGCTACCAGGGTAAGACTCCCGAACAACCGGGAACAAGCTCTGTCTAGATTTAACTCTCTTCAGCGTACCATGAACAGCAAGCCTGAAATGAGAGAACACATCGTTGCCTTTATGGATAAAATATTCCGTAACAATCATGCAGAACCAGCTCCATCCTTAAGGAAGAACGATGAGTGCTGGTACTTGCCTTCATTCGGAGTAGATCATGCCACTAGACCTATGTCTGTAGGTTCCTTTACTAACTCTACTTGGCTTACAGGTCCGGAGTTTCTGCTAAGACAGGCGGACGAATGTGTACAGGAAGTTTTCAGCATCCAGGATCCGGATAATGATCCAGAAATACGCGCTGAAGTCAGTGTATTGGTCACTGGAACAAAGCAAACCTCCAGCCTCGGTTGCCAGCGCTTTGAACGTTTCTCTAGTTGGATGAGACTCGTCAGGACTATCGCAAGGTTAGTGCACATTGCAAAATGTTATCACAATACTCACAAAGATAAGGATTGTCACGGTTGGCACGTCTGCCATAAACCCTTCTCTGCGGAGAACATCTCTCATAGTGAGTCCATCATAATACGTCACGTCCAACAAGAGGAATTCAATGTAGAATGGAAGTGTTTATACAACAAACAGCAGATTCCAATAAAAAGCCCTCTTGCCAACTTAAATCCAGTTATTGACAGTTTTGGCTTGCTCAGAGTTGGTGGTCGTTTGAATCAAGCCCACCTAAGAGTTGCAGATCAAAATCCTCTCATCATTCCCAGCAAACACCATATCACCGTCTTGCTGATCCGACACTACCACAAAAAGACTGAACACCAGGGCAGGCAAATCACTGAGGGCAAGTTACGGTCTGCTGGCCTTTGGATTATAGGTATGAAAAGACGTGTGGCCCAAGTATTGCATGACTGTGTTCACTGTCGCAAAGCTAGAGGAAAACAACTACACCAACAAATGGCTGATTTGCCTGCGGACAGACTATGTACAGAGCCGCCTTTCACCTACGTTGGCCTAGACGTCTTCGGGCCATGGATGGTGTCCGCACGCAGGACCCGTGGCGGTCACGCAAACAGTAAGCGTTGGGCTGTACTATTTACTTGCATGAGTGTGCGAGCCGTTCACTTAGAGGTCATAGAATCCATGGACACATCCAGCCTTATTAATGCCTTAAGACGGTTCTTCGCAATCAGAGGACCAGTGAAATAGTTGAGGTCTGACCGTGGAAGCAACTTCATTGGAGCCTGTAGAGAACTGAACATAGACACCAAATCCATTCAAGATCACTTGGCGGAAAAGGGTTGCACCTGGATTTTCAATCCTCCTCATAGTTCCCACATGGGGGGCTCCTGGGAGAGAATGATCGGAATCTCACGCAACATCTTGAATTCTATGTTGATGGATGTAAACTCTTCAAGACTCACACATGAGACTCTAGTCACCCTTCTCGCTGAAGTTTCAGCTATCATCAATTCTAGACCCCTCGTGCCAGTATCTATGGATCCTGAAACACCAGCTGTACTGACTCCAGCTATTCTACTTACCCAAAAAGCTGAGATTACACTAATGCCTAGTGGAGAATTTACTCATGCGAATATCTACCAAAAACACTGGAAACGTGTACAATACCTAGCTGATTACTTCTGGAACAGGTGGCGAAAGGAGTATCTCAATATTCTTCAAGGAAGAAGAAAGTGGCAACACCACAAACCAAACCTAAAAGAAGGTGACCTCGTGTTGATGAAGGAGCAACAAACCGTACGGACTGACTGGCCTATGGGACTAATTACAAAGGTTCTTCCTAGCAAGGATGGCAAGGTCCGTAAAGTGGAGTTGAAGATCTTCAGAAGGGTGAGCTTAAAATGTTTGCAAGGCCAATTAACGAACTCATTTTGATACTACCCATCGAGAACATTCCTGCTGGGTGAACTCTACTGAACTTGAACTTTGTGGTTCTTCTCTATTCCAACTCGGAATCTACTATATTGTTATGTTTATTGCATTCTAACATGTTCTTTGTTACAGGTTGTTTTATATTTTATGGACATTCGTCATAGTGAAATCCCTTATGGAATTTCAGACGGGGAGTGTGCTGTTCCCCTCATATTTGTTATTTAACTGTGCATTGTATCACCAATTCTTATTTCACCATGTTTGTTTCTATGTCTTGATCTGTTGCTGCCATCTGCTGGCCAGAATTTGCATGCTGCATGCCTCTGTTATAGCTAGTAAGTTTTTCCTCTGCTGGGCGTGGTTTTAGGCAAGCCTTGGTCCTGGTCACTTCCTGCAGCCATTTTATCTGCTGTATAGCTGTGTGACAGGACATTCAATACCCTGGGCTTGTGAAGGCATCAGTTTTTGACCAGCAGTTAGCCTCAGGACAGCATCAATACCTCTACTACCTTACAGTATTGTATCACTGTTTGTCGCTGTGTTTTGGACCAAATAAACCCACGCTGATTTCATTCTCATGTATACGTTTGGATCCATCTAACCTGAGCATCTGCCGGTCCGGTCTGCTCCACTGCCTGGATACGAAGGTAGGAAGTTACACAGCTATTGTCAGTTATACCTTCATTCGCCTTCATGTGGGGACAGAACAGACACCGAGCGGTCACATGACTCGCCGCAAAGGAGTCCTGGGAGCTGAGAGAAGCTGGTCGGTGTGAAGGAGTGCAGGAAGCGGCGGACCTCTCTCCCCTCTCCTTTCCACCCCCCCTCCCTCCCTGTTACCATCAGGCTGGAGCTGTCGGGAGCCCTGTAGGGCTGCCGAGGGAGTCCCCCCTTGAAGGCTTATACCAACAGCCATTGAAGCAGGCATCTCACTCATTCAGGAGAAGATCATGAGAAGCCTGAATCATTTGGTGTGGAGGAAGAAGAGATCTGGATGGTAAATGAGATGAAATGTAAATGTAAATGAAATAACCTTATTAAAATTGATTGGAACTGTGAAGTAAATCTGAGGGGGGGGAGGCACCCAGGGGACTGAACCCAGGGGATCTTGTCAAAAGAAGATGTGGAAGGAGGAGAAATTAAAATCGATAGGACCCAAAAGGGGACTGGATACTAACAGAGGTCTCTAGGAGGGGGAGAGAAAGGAGAAAAAGAAAAAATTTCAACAGTATGAAAAATAAAAGGATAAAAGGAGGAGGGCTAAAGGCCTCCCAGACAAGCTCAATTAAAAAATATATACCCCAACAAGACAAACAGACCCCGAGAGACAGAGAGGAATAAGTGGAAGAACAGAGATGGAAAAGAGCACTGGAGAATGCTCTAGATTATCCCTGGAAATGACAAATGTTAGTCAAGATATAGAGGAAGGAGATATAGGAAAAACAGCGGATTTGGAGAACATAGAAGAACAAAAAAAGAACTCACAATTACCCACTAAAAAAGAAATTGTAGAAATGTTTAAAGGATTACAAAGGTCAATAAAACAGGAGATGACGAAATTGCACAAAGATTTGGGGCAGGTATTGAAGAGGGTAGAAGAGACGGAGGAAAAATTGGATAAACATGCCCAAGCCATAATAAATTTAGAGAGACAGATTACGGAAATGAGAAAAGAACAGAGGAATCTGCTATATAAATTGTAAAATCAGGAGAACAGGGATAGAAGATGTAATTTAAGGATACGAGGTTTCCCAGAGATTTCCCAAGGAGAAAATTTAATGGAAAATGCTTGTAATAGTAATGGACAGACCTGCAACAGAGCTACTTAAAATTGATAAAGTATATAGAATTGGAAGATTACAGCAAGAAAGTAGAAAAGAAAATGCGAGAGATGTAAATGTACAATTTCATTATTACCGTGATAAAAAGGTGCTTTGAAAGAAGATAAAAGGAAGGGCAGCAATAAAATATGGTGATATAAATCTGCAGATCTTTGCTGACCTAGCAGTGGAAACTTTATCAAGAAGGAGAACATTGAAACCGCTACTTGAACAAATGAGAAAGCAGAACGTTAGATACAGCTTGGGATTCCCAGCATGTTTAATCAGTTGGAAAAATGGTCGTTCAGCAAAAATGAGATTCCCAGAGGACTTTTGTGAAAGACTTGAGTTGCAGAAAATAGTCATTCCTGGGTGGGGGGAGGAGGAGAGGGAGATGGGACGTATAGAAAAAGAGAGGTGGCAGGAGGAACAAATATAAATAATTATGTGGGGGGGGGGGGGAAGGAGAGATGTATGGGTTTCTATATATCTTTTTTTTTCTTTATACCTTTCTCTCTCTCTTTTGCATCACTTTTGTACCATTTACCCCACGTGTGAATCGTGGGAAAGGGGGGAAGAGGGGAAGGTGGATTTTTTTTTTCTCTCTTTCTCTCCCTCCTCCTCTCCCTTGGTTACTAGAGAAAGGTGGGACAAGGGAGATGGGACAAACAATCTGGAAGAAGTACATGGTCAGAGCTCCACCTTAAAGTTGAATCAAAGGGGATTAGGACCACAAATGATTTGTAGGCAAATTATAGGCCTAAAGGGGGTAGGGGTGGGCTGTGGGGGGGGGGGAATAGGGGAGGGGAGAGGGGTGGGGGGATGGGAGGGGGGGCAAGAGGGAGGATGGTATGGGGATTGGGTAGGTAGTTTAAGACTCTGCGATATAGTAGGAGACACATTATTCTGGAGAAGATATGGAAAAGAGAGGAGGAGAGAGGGGATGGTGGAGAGGAGAGGAGAGTAAGGAAAGAATGGAAGAGATATAGTTTGTAACTTACAATGTTAATGGATTAAACAGCCCTGGGAAGAGATTCAGGATATTTAAGGAGCTTCAGCATAGACCAGGGGTGGGCAAACTTTTTGACTTGAGGGCCGCAATGGGTTCATATATTGGACCCGGGGGCCGGACCAAGAGTAGATGAATGATGTGTATGTGTCATCCATAGTAAGTATAGTAATATTCCCCCATAGTAAGCATAGTAATTAATCCCCCATATAGTAATTCATCCCCCATAGTAATTAATCCCTCATATAGTAATTCATCCCCCATAGTAATTAATCCCTCATATAGTAATTCATCCCCCATAGTAATTCATCCCCCATAGTAATTCATCCCCCATAGTAATTAATCCCCCATATAGTAATTCATCCCCCATAGTATTTCATCCCCCATAGTAATTCATCCCCCATATAGTAATTCATCCCCCCTATAGTAATTCATTCCCCATATTAATTCATCCCCCATATTAATTCATCCCTCATATAATATTTCATCCCCCATAGTACTATTCCCCCCCAAGTAGTAAGCCAAGTCCCCCCTGTGTCAATTTACTTACCTTTGCTCCGCGCATTCCTCTCGCCGTGTTCCCGCGCCGTTCCGGTCTTCAGGGCGGACTGTGAGAGGAGCCTAGCTCCCCTCACGTTCGTCACGCTGCCCTGCCTACACACATCCTGACAGCCATCCTGACAGTATCACGCTCTGCGGGCCGGATTAATAGGTCCGCCGGGCCGTATACGGCCCGCGGGCCGTAGTTTGCCCATTGCTGGCATAGACTGTCTTCAGTGGTTTTCTTACAGGAGACACATTTAGGTAGAGAAACAAATGTGAAATTAAATTCTAGATACTATCCATTATGGTTCTATGCAGACTCCCCAATTAGAAGAGCTAATGGAGTGGCAATAGGATTCGCGAAAAATATAAGGTTTGAGTTGGAGGACAGATTGGTAGATCCTGAAGGGAGATTTCTGTTTTTAAAGGGAAGATTACAGGAAATAGATTGTACATTAGCAAATATTTATTGTCCAAATAAGAAACCGGAGATATTCTTAAAAAATACTATGAAAAAATTAATGGATTTCAAAAAATGTGGTTTAATTGTGGCGGGTGATTTCAATCTTTGCATGGACCCCCAGATAGATATGACGTCTCCTGTGCAGAAAGAGGAAAGTAAGTCTCTGAGATCCTTGAAGAAAATGATATTTCAATGTCAACTTGTAGATATATGGAGAATTAAGCATATGAAGGACAGAGACTATATGTTTTACTCACATGCACACAAGATGTATTCAAGATTGGATTATATATTATTATTATTATACAGTATTTATATAGCGCCAACAGTTTGCTCAGCACTGTACATTATAATGGGAGACAGTACATGAGACAGTACAGTAACAATACAGTACAATACACGAGGGGTTCGAGGGCCCTGATCCTTGGAGCTTACAATCTAGGAGGGAGGGGATAGTGGTACAGGAGGAAATAGCTGTGGGAATTGCTGGAACATTGACTTATTGAGTCTTTGGTCAAAGTAAAAATAGAAGAAATGTCAATATCGGACCACGTTCCTGTTACAATGAAATTATTATGGGGAAAGGAGTTGAAGGGGGGAAAAGTATGGAGGTTAAATGAGACACTTCTCCTGGATCAAGAGACAGATCAAAGAATTAAAAAAGAAATAGAGCAATTTTTTAATGAAAATGATACAGGAGATGTGTCTGTAGCAACAGTGTGGGAGGCTCATAAGGCTTATATTAGAGGAATCCTTATTGCGATTGGAGCAAAGAAGAAAAGGGAAAGAAGAGAAAAAATTAATGAGCTTCTCAAGGAACTCTCTGAACTTGAACAGACATATAAAAGTTGAGTAACAAAAGAGATTATGCAGAGAGTAATAAATAAAAGAGAAGAACTAAATAATTTTCTGGAAGAAGATAAGAGAAGAGTGTTTAATAAAATGATAAGTGAGAGATATATATGGGGAGATAGGCCAGGAAAGTATTTAATGAGGGCACAGAGAAAAAAAAAATCTAGGAACTATATAGAAAAAATAAGAGACCCCAAAGGAGATTTCGTGTATTCAACTAAAGACATCGCTAGGGTGTTTAAAGAATATTATAGCAATTTATACAATATTACTCCCCATAGTTCTACAAATAATGATGGAATAGTAAAAATGGAAAAAAGACGGTTATATCTAAAAAATGCAGGATTACCGAAAATAAGTGAGGTACAATTAAAATCCCTAGAATCAGAAATAATGCAGGAAGAAATAAAATTAGCATTAAAAAGTACCATGGCTGGGAAAAGCCCAGGGCAAGATGGATATACGGTGAGGTATTATAAAAAATATAAAGAACTATTAGTATCTAAATTAAGAATATATATGAACGCATTGGGGGGAGAGATGGCATTGGGCTACAAGCACATGTAGCTCGCATTCATAAAGAAGATAAGGATGTCACTCAATGTTCAAGCTATAGACCGATTTCTTTACTGAACACAGATACTAAATTATACGCAAACGTTCTGGCAAATAGGTTGAAAGACCTAATGCCTGAATGGATACACATAGATCAAGTGGGCTTTGTTCCAGGGAGAGAGAGTAGAGATAATGGTTTGAGATCCTTGTTCCTCATCCAAAAATCAGAAAAGAGAAAACCCCTGCGGTGGTGCTCTCGATCGATGCCGAAAAGGCATTTGATAGGGTACACTGGGGATATATGATGGATACACTGGAAATACTGGGGATGGGAGATAGAATGAGAGAATGGATAAGGAAGTTATATAGTTTACCCTCTGCAGCAATCATGGTTAATGGGTATTTCGGGATGCTAAATGGAACAAGACAGGGATGCCCTCTGTCTCCACTATTATATGTTTTGTCATTAGAATCTCTATTGTCTACAATAAGTAATAATGTGGATATAAAGGGAATATGGATAGGAGACGCAGAGCATAAGGTAGCAGCTTATGCAGATGATATGTTGTTTTATGTGGGGAACCCTAGGATAACATTGCCAAACTTAATGAAATCACTGAAAGAGTATGAGGAGATATCAAACTTAAAAATTAATCCAACAAAAACAGAGATCTTAAATATAAACCTTCCAAATAGAGAGAAAAATAAGATACAAGAGGAATTTCCATTTGTCTGGAGAGAAAAATAATGAAAATATCTAGGAATAAAATTAACTGCTTCCCCCAAGAACTTATATAAAAAAAACTCTATCCCATTGTTAAATGAGATTAAGGATGAACTAAGGAAATTAGGAGGGGGAACCCCATCATGGATAGGTCGTATAAATCTGATAAAAATGGTGATTGTTCCAAAAATCTTAAATAAATTTCAAATGATACCAATAAACTACCAGAAGCATATTTCAGAATAATTTAAAAAAATGATAACAAGATATATTTGGAGGAATAAAAACCCAAGAATAGGCTATGAAATTGTATGTAGAAATAAAGAGAAAGGCGGACTGGGAGCACAGATTTGAAAAGATACTATAACTTGGTAATAATGGTGAGAATTTTTAACTGGACACATAACAGGTTGGTTGAGAGGGGGATGGGTGATATCTGGGGTGGAGGGTCAGGGGAGGGAAGAAAAGGTTATATGATAAATGTACTGAAAATGTGTAAATGTTTTTAAAAGAGTATGTTTGTACAATTTATTTATATGAAAAATCAATAAATATTTAAATAAAAAAAAGAAATCAGAAAATGGGAAAACTGTGACACCTCCCCTCCTGTGACATCAAATGACATCATATTCCTGCCAAAATATACTTATTTATAGTAATAGCATCAGACCTAAAATCAATAATTTAGTAGAATATAGGAGGGGAACCTGTGCAATTTGTTTGCGACCTTGCAAATAACACAGATCCAGAACCTCAGTCAACGGGACCTGGCGTTATTGTTGCCATGTAACCAGCTCCACAGCAAATCAGAAAACACTATGTGAGCTGTGTATGCGCCAACACGGTAATCATTACTAGGCAGCAGGAGGATGCCAAGCAGTGGGGCTGCCTTCATCATGCAACATGTGACTTCAGGCCGCTCTACAGTCCGAGTATATACACAGCACCAGAGGGGAGAGAAAGAGTACAAGTGACAGCATAAGAACCAACATGGTATCAGCACATCAAAGAGGGAAAAAGAAGAGGAAAAAAAAGGAAAACAAAAGCAAGGGGAAGTATAAGAAAAAGAAGACAAAGAGAAACATGTGAAAAGCGGGAATAAAGAAAATACAAAATAAAAAATAGAATATGCAGAATGAACGTTGAAAAAAAATCAAAAATACAAAGATCAAAAATAAAGAAGAGGTGAAAATGAGAAATAAAACATAAGAAATGCAAACCAAGAAACGGATACAAAGAGAAAAAAAAACTGAAAAAAGAAAAAATAAGAGAAAAAAAATAGAAAATAAAATATTGCTTTGCTTGGTGTCTATTTAAAGGTTCTTGCAATAAAAGCTAAAACCTTCGTAGTGTATTTGCTTTTACTAAACAGAAAATCTCCATGTACAGCTGCAGAAAACACAAATCATAACATAGAAAGTATAACAAAATATGCCTACAAAATGATAATATGTATGCAATAAGGATGGAAACTACTCGTGGTTCCTTCAAAGTCCAACTGCTTCCTCCCCTTCTTCAGAACAAGTATCCTTCTTTGTCTCTCAGAAAAACTCTTGCCCCCCCACAAAGAGAGCTGCTTGGAAATCAAAAAAGTGGCGAGTGCTGAGTGCCCAAAGCTAAACAGCAATCTGATGTTATGTGAATGTGGATTAGAGAAGCAAAGTGGCTGGTGAAAACGGTATTCAAAGAAGTTATATGGTGCGGAAGTGAAGCAGGAGGTCACCGAGTGGGCTTAAAAGGTAAGATTATAAAGGAGAAGAAAGTGGCTGATTATAAGGACACTTGGAGGAAAAAGGACTATTTGAAAGTAATAAAGAGGAATATAGGAAGTAACATATAATTGGGTCTATGATGTGACCATATTAAGAATAAGAGGACAGAAGCCCCTGTATCTGTATAATTCTATCCACACTAAAACAGAGAGAGAATAAGAGTATACCTCAAGTTTATAAACAAGAAATAACAGAGAAAGTAATATGAAGAGCAGATTGGTAAAAGGAGGAGGGGTAAAGACCCCTAAAACAAGCACAAGCACAATAGAAAAAAAAATATACGCCTCCGCAGGAGAAGAGCCCAGGGAGTCAAACCCCAGAGAGACAATGGGGAGTCAGTGGAAGCCAAGAAATGGGAAATAATAGTGAAGATCAATCCAGATTGTCATTGGAAACAACTGATTTAAATCAATGTAAAGAAATTCGAAATGTAGATTGTGAGGTGGATATAAGAAACATGGAAGAACAAGCTCACAAATGCCTACAAAAATGAAAATGGCAGACATGTTTGCAAAATTAGAACTCGCGATAAAGAATGATATGGTAATACTATATAAGGTACATGCAATGATCATCAATACAATGAACAATAAAATTCAGCTCTTACACACTATAGAATAGGATGGTGACGATTGGCTAAAATAAAGGAAAAAGTTAGGACTGACTGTACAATGGATGTGGTGACTGTGGTCAAAGAGTCAATGAGTCCATGAGATGGGCAAAAGGAGGAAGATGCAGACTAGAGATGAGCGAATTATTCAAAAATTCGATTCGGCTGATTTGGCGAATTCGCGGAATAAATTCGATTCGAGTCGAATATATTTGCTGCGAATTTAACTTATAAAAAGGGTGTTTCTAGGCTTCAGAGAGCCTTTATATTAGTGCAGAACACTGTACCTTTAATTTAAATGCCCTTGGAGTCTGCTGGGGAAGAGAAATAATACTGTCAGTCAGTATGACATGCAGATGAGTGCCGTCGATCTTAGAATCACCGCACACTTCACTCATTTGGGCAGTCACGGGGCCAAAACCAGAGTGTGGAGCCACAGTGTGGCGGTGGAGGCAGCAGCAATGGGAGGCCATACAGCACCCTATGACAAAATGTAACCCACCAGCAGTGTGAGGAGACCTGAAAGTGGCACATGGCAGAGTGTGGCGATGGAGACAGCAGCAATGGGAGGCCGTACAGGGACCCATGACACACTCTGGACCTGGCAGCAGCATGAGGAGGCGGTACAGGGGCCCATGACAGATTACAGGCCTGGCAGCAGCATGAGGAGTCGGTACGGGGGCCCATGGCAGATTATGGGCCTGGCAGCAGCAATGGGAGGCCCGTAATCTGCCAGCACCCTATGACAAAATGGAACCCACCAGCAGTGTGAGGAGACCTGAAAGTGGCACATGGCAGAGTGTGGCGATGGAGACAGCAGCAATGGGAGGCCGTACAGGGACCCATGACACACTCTGGACCTGGCAGCAGCATGAGGAGGCGGTACAGGGGCCCATGACAGATTACGGGCCTGGCAGCAGCATGAGGAGTCGGTACGGGGGCCCATGGCAGATTACGGGCCTGGCAGCAGCAATGGGAGTCCGTACAGGGACCCATGACACACTCTGGACCTGGCAGCAGCATGAGGAGGCGGTACAGGGGCCCATGACAGATTACGGGCCTGGCAGCAGCATGAGGAGTCGGTACGGGGGCCCATGGCAGATTACAGGCCTGGCAGCAGCAATGGGAGTCCGTACAGGGACCCATGACACACTCTGGACCTGGCAGCAGCATGAGGAGGCGGTACAGGGGCCCATGACAGATTACGGGCCTGGCAGCAGCATGAGGAGTCGGTACGGGGGCCCATGGCAGATTACAGGCCTGGCAGCAGCAATGGGAGGCCCGTAATCTGCCAGCACCCTATGACAAAATGGAACCCACCAGCAGTGTGAGGAGACCTGAAAGTGGCACATGGCAGAGTGTGGCGATGGAGACAGCAGCAATGGGAGGCCGTACAGGGACCCATGACACACTCTGGACCTGGCAGCAGCATGAGGAGGCGGTACAGGGGCCCATGACAGATTACGGGCCTGGCAGCAGCATGAGGAGTCGGTACGGGGGCCCATGGCAGATTACGGGCCTGGCAGCAGCAATGGGAGGCCGTACAGGGACCCATGACACACTCTGGACCTGGCAGCAGCATGAGGAGGCGGTACAGGGGCCCATGACAGATTACGGGCCTGGCAGCAGCATGAGGAGTCGGTAAGGGGGCCCATGGCAGATTACGGGCCTGGCAGCAGCAATGGGAGGCCCGTAATCTGCCAGCACCCTATGACAAAATGGAACCCACCAGCAGTGTGAGGAGACCTGAAAGTGGCACATGGCAGAGTGTGGCGATGGAGACAGCAGCAATGGGAGGCCGTACAGGGACCCATGACACACCCTGGACCTGGCAGCAGCATGAGGAGGCGGTACAGGGGCCCATGACAGATTACGGGCCTGGCAGCAGCATGAGGAGTCGGTACGGGGGCCCATGGCAGATTACGGGCCTGGCAGCAGCAATGGGAGGCCGTACAGGGACCCATGACACACTCTGGACCTGGCAGCAGCATGAGGAGGCGGTACAGGGGCCCATGACAGATTACGGGCCTGGCAGCAGCATGAGGAGTCGGTACGGGGGCCCATGGCAGATTACGGGCCTGGCAGCAGCAATGGGAGGCCGTACAGGGACCCATGACACACTCTAGACCTGGCAGCAGCATGAGGAGGCGGTACAGGGGCCCATGACAGATTACGGGCCTGGCAGCAGCAATGGGAGGCCCGTAATCTGCCAGCACCCTATGACAAAATGGAACCCACCAGCAGTGTGAGGAGACCTGAAAGTGGCACATGGCAGAGTGTGGCGATGGAGACAGCAGCAATGGGAGGCCGTACAGGGACCCATGACACACTCTGGACCTGGCAGCAGCATGAGGAGGCGGTACAGGGGCCCATGACAGATTACAGGCCTGGCAGCAGCATGAGGAGTCGGTACGGGGGCCCATGGCAGATTATGGGCCTGGCAGCAGCAATGGGAGGCCCGTAATCTGCCAGCACCCTATGACAAAATGGAACCCACCAGCAGTGTGAGGAGACCTGAAAGTGGCACATGGCAGAGTGTGGCGATGGAGACAGCAGCAATGGGAGGCCGTACAGGGACCCATGACACACTCTGGACCTGGCAGCAGCATGAGGAGGCGGTACAGGGGCCCATGACAGATTACGGGCCTGGCAGCAGCATGAGGAGTCGGTACGGGGGCCCATGGCAGATTACGGGCCTGGCAGCAGCAATGGGAGTCCGTACAGGGACCCATGACACACTCTGGACCTGGCAGCAGCATGAGGAGGCGGTACAGGGGCCCATGACAGATTACGGGCCTGGCAGCAGCATGAGGAGTCGGTACGGGGGCCCATGGCAGATTACGGGCCTGGCAGCAGCAATGGGAGGCCCGTAATCTGCCAGCACCCTATGACAAAATGGAACCCACCAGCAGTGTGAGGAGACCTGAAAGTGGCACATGGCAGAGTGTGGCGATGGAGACAGCAGCAATGGGAGGCCGTACAGGGACCCATGACACACTCTGGACCTGGCAGCAGCATGAGGAGGCGGTACAGGGGCCCATGACAGATTACGGGCCTGGCAGCAGCATGAGGAGTCGGTACGGGGGCCCATGGCAGATTACGGGCCTGGCAGCAGCAATGGGAGGCCGTACAGGGACCCATGACACACTCTGGACCTGGCAGCAGCATGAGGAGGCGGTACAGGGGCCCATGACAGATTACGGGCCTGGCAGCAGCATGAGGAGTCGGTAAGGGGGCCCATGGCAGATTACGGGCCTGGCAGCAGCAATGGGAGGCCCGTAATCTGCCAGCACCCTATGACAAAATGGAACCCACCAGCAGTGTGAGGAGACCTGAAAGTGGCACATGGCAGAGTGTGGCGATGGAGACAGCAGCAATGGGAGGCCGTACAGGGACCCATGACACACCCTGGACCTGGCAGCAGCATGAGGAGGCGGTACAGGGGCCCATGACAGATTACGGGCCTGGCAGCAGCATGAGGAGTCGGTACGGGGGCCCATGGCAGATTACGGGCCTGGCAGCAGCAATGGGAGGCCGTACAGGGACCCATGACACACTCTGGACCTGGCAGCAGCATGAGGAGGCGGTACAGGGGCCCATGACAGATTACGGGCCTGGCAGCAGCATGAGGAGTCGGTACGGGGGCCCATGGCAGATTACGGGCCTGGCAGCAGCAATGGGAGGCCGTACAGGGACCCATGACACACTCTAGACCTGGCAGCAGCATGAGGAGGCGGTACAGGGGCCCATGACAGATTACGGGCCTGGCAGCAGCAATGGGAGGCCCGTAATCTGCCAGCACCCTATGACAAAATGGAACCCACCAGCAGTGTGAGGAGACCTGAAAGTGGCACATGGCAGAGTGTGGCGATGGAGACAGCAGCAATGGGAGGCCGTACAGGGACCCATGACACACTCTGGACCTGGCAGCAGCATGAGGAGGCGGTACAGGGGCCCATGACAGATTACGGGCCTGGCAGCAGCATGAGGAGTCGGTACGGGGGCCCATGGCAGATTACGGGCCTGGCAGCAGCAATGGGAGGCCCGTAATCTGCCATCACCCTATGACAAAATGGTACCCACCAGCAGTGTGAGGAGACCTGAAAGGGGCACATGGCAGAGTGTGGCGATGGAGACAGCAGCAATGGGAGGCCGTACAGGGACCCATGACACACTCTGGACATGGCAGCAGCATGAGGAGGCGGTACAGGGGCCCATGACAGATTACGGGCCTGGCAGCAGCATGAGGAGTCAGTACGGGGGCCCATGGCAGATTACGGGCCTGGCAGCAGCAATGGGAGGCCGTACAGGGACCCATGACATACTCTGGACCTGGCAGCAGCATGAGGAGGCGGTACAGGGGCCCATGACAAATTACGGGCCTGGCAGCAGCATGAGGAGTCGGTACGGGGGCCCATGGCAGATTACGGGCCTGGCAGCAGCAATGGGAGGCCCGTAATCTGCCAGCACCCTATGACAAAATTGAACCCACCAGCAGTGTGAGGAGACCTGAAAGTGACACATGGCAGAGTGTGGCGATGGAGACAGCAGCAATGGGAGGCCGTACAGGGACCCATGACACACTCTGGACCTGGCAGCAGCATGAGGAGGCGGTACAGGGGCCCATGGCAGATTACGGGCCTGGCAGCAGCATGAGGAGTCGGTACGGGGGCCCATGGCAGATTACGGGCCTGGCAGCAGCAATGGGAGGCCGTACAGGGACCCATGACACACTCTGGACCTGGCAGCAGCATGAGGAGGCGGTACAGGGGCCCATGACAGATTATGGGCCTGGCAGCAGCAATGGGAGGCCCGTAATCTGCCAGCACCCTATGACAAAATGGAACCCACCAGCAGTGTGAGGAGACCTGAAAGTGGCACATGGCAGAGTGTGGCGATGGAGACAGCAGCAATGGGAGGCTGTACAGGGACCCATGACACACTCTGGACCTGGCAGCAGCATGAGGAGGCGGTACAGGGGCCCATGGCAGATTACGGGCCTGGCAGCAGCAATGGGAGGCCCGTAATCTGCCAGCACCCTATGACAAAATGGAACCCACCAGCAGTGTGAGGAGACCTGAAAATGGCACATGGCAGAGTGTGGCGATGGAGACAGCAGCAATGGGAGGCCGTACAGGGACCCATGACACACTCTGGACCAGGCAGCAGCAAGAGGAGGAGGTACAGGGGCCCATGGCAGAGTGGCGAAGCGTAAGCAGCTTAAATTGAAGGCCATACAGAGGCCTATGTTAAAAATAATAACATGTTTGGGGCATGATTCATGGCGGATTTAATCAGTTGTGTCAGGAACTGGTGGTTTGAAATCCAGACTAATCCACGCCTGATTCATTTTCACAAACGTGAGTCTCTCCACACTTTGGGTGGACAGTCGTGTCCTCCGCGGAGTTACAATACCTCCTGCCGCACTAAACACGCGCTCCGATGCCACGCTACTGGCCGGGCATGACAGCCTTTCAAGGGCAAATTCAGCTAGTTGGGGCCAAAGGTCAAGTTTCGTTGCCCAGTAGTCAAGGGGATTGTCTACCTCGGTTGGCAGGGTGCTGTCCAAGTAGGCCCAAGCCTGTTGTTTGAGGTCCTGCTCCAGGTCCACCTGATGCTGCTGCTGCTGCTGCGGCGGCTGGTTAGTAGTTTCCTCACTGCGCTGGTGAAGAAAGCTACTCATCATCGACTGCAGACTGAGGCAGCCGCTGCTGGTGGAGCTGCCACTGCTCCTACCACCCCACCCCTCCCCTGCTGCCATGGCAGCGGAACGCGAGCGCACAGGGACCACAGTGTCTGAGGATGGACGTTGGAGCAGAAAGGCAGAGACCAACTGACTACATAGGTGGTTTTTATAGTACGTTATTTTGGCCTCCCTCTCAGCAGGTGTGAAAAAGGCCACCATTTTTGAACGGTAGCGAGGGTCCAACAAGGTGGACAGCCAAAAGTCATCCCTCTGTCTGATGGTTATTATTCGGCTGTCGCTACGCAAGCAACCGAGCATGCTATGGGCCATTTGTGCCAAGGCATGCGAGGGACTCCCTGCCTCCATCTCCACAGCATACTGCCACGGTGCGTCTGGGTCCTCTGTCTCCTCCTCCTCCTCTACCAGATGCTCCTGCTCCTCCACTCCTGTCCGCTGAGTGGAAAAACCACCCATTTCACTCAATAATTCCTGAGCACCAATGTCCTCCTCTACCTCCTCCTCTTCTTCCTGTCCTGCCCCCACAGGGGTCATGTGGCGTTGAGATCTGTGCGCCACGTCTACCGCACCCTGACCAGCCATTGTTAACAGCATTTGTTCCAGGACGTGCAACAGAGGAATGACGTCGTTCATCCCATAGTCCTGCCGACTCACGAATAGCGTGGCCTCCTCAAAGGGCCTGAACAAGCGGCAGGTGTCACGCATGAGCTGCCAATGGCTGACATCTAAGTTACACAGGGGAGTACCTTTATCCGCTTGTAACATCAGGAAATCGGTGATGGCCTTTCGCTGTTCGTAAAGGCGGTCTAACACATGTAGGGTTGAATTCCACCTTGTTGCAACGTCGCAGATCAGGCGATGCTGTGGAATTCCGTTCTGCCACTGCAGCTCAATGAGGGTGTGCTTTGCGGTGTAGGAATGGCTGAAATGCATGCAAAGTTTACGTGACATTTTAAGGATGTCTTGCAGTGGGATGGTGGATTTTAGGAACCGCTTGACAACCAGATTGAACACGTGAGCCATGCATGGCGCATGGCACAACCTTCCTTGACGCAGAGCAGACACCATGTTCTTTCCGTTGTCGGTCAACATGGTTCCGATTTTCAGTTTGCGCGGAGACAGCCATCTGTCGATTTCTCTGTTCATTACACTCAGAAGTTCCTCCCCTGTGTGACTACGTTCGCCAAGGCATACCAGGTGCAGCACAGCGTGACACCGTTGCGCCCTGCACATGTGATATGCTGGTCGGGTAATGGGACTTGGCACGGGGGTGGCGGCTGAGGACACGGCGGAAGAAGAGGTGGTAGAGGCGGACATCTTTGCTGGACCAAGGACGTGCAAACGTGGAGGCAAAAGCGGCGTGACCTGTCCAAGTTGCTGGTGCGGCTGTGCCGGCACCACGTTCACCCAGTGGGCCCTAAATGACATGTACTGTCCCTGACCGTAGTTACAGCTCCACACGTCGGCGCTGCCGTGCACTTTGGCAGAGACCGACATGCTCAAAGACTGGCCCACCATCTCTTCTACATGTGAATGCAGGGCTGGCACTGCCTTTTTGGCGAAGAAATGCTGGCTTGGCACTCTCCACCGCGGCGCGGCACAAGCCATCATTTCTCGGAAAGGTGCTGAGTCCACCACTTGGAAAGGGAGGGACTGCAGCACCAGCAACTTGGACAGGAGGACGTTCAGCTTCTGCACCGTCGGGTGCATGCTCGCAAACTGTTGTCTCTTGGAAACGGATTCCAAGAAAGACTGCTGACGGAATCCGTGAAGAGGAGTAGCAGGAGAAGGAGCATCTGAATGAGCGGAAGATGCCAATGAGCGACAACTCCCCTCAGCAGAGGTGTTGGAGCCTTGACTGGCTGATAGAGGGCGATTGACGTCGGGTGATGGAGCAAGTAACGGAGCGGGTGATGGAGCGGGGGCTGGGGCAGGCAGAACCGCCGTATCTTTATCACGGTTTTCCCAGGCCACCGAATGGCGACGCTGCATATGCTGACGCAACGCTGTAGTCCCAACATGGGCCCCCTGGCCACGCTTGACTTTCTGGCCACATAGTCGACATACTGCTACGTTTACTTCCTCGGGCGGCTTGACGAAAAATTGCCACACCGCCGAGTAGGAAACTTTGCTCCCGCTACTCCTCACTGGCTGACTGCTACTTCCTCCGTGCACACCGGCACCACTACTGGCCGTGGTGGTAGGCTGCAGTGGAGCTGGTGCTCTACTCCGTGGCCGTTTGCCTCCACTGACACTGCTGCGACCCTGCTGCCTCCTGGGCAACCCACCGACTGTTTTGCTCGCTGCCAAGTTGGCACCCTCTTCTCCTGATGATGCGGAAGCAATAGCCTGATGACGACGAGGCTGCCAAGTGCGATCAGCCTCATCATCATCAATTAGGGTCTCCGCCTCACTACTAGCCTCCTCGGCTGCGTGTGGGTCAGGAGACAGACCTGTCTCTAGACCGGCTACCGAGCCACTCTCCTCGCCAGTACTTCTTCGCCTGGCTGCTGAAGAGGCGGATGTCTCCCCCCGTTCCTGACCGCCCTCTGTTAGCTCTTCCTCACTGTACAGTGGGGCTGAGCCCACAGCATGCGATACTTCGCTTGGTGAGGGAACACCAAAGGACAGGGGCAGGTAGAGGACACGTGATTTCAGTGGGCTTGCTCCCGGGCCATGCCAACTAACGGTTGTGTCTGACGTACCCACCGACCGTTGGCTGTAGGTGTCAGAGGTGACCAGGGAAGAGGAAGACGACCGAGCCAACCAATCGATGACGGCAGGGTTGTCGGTGGAGACACGACCGCTGGATGACACCGGGAGCACTGGCCTCTGGCTGCGACTAGTGCTGCCTCGACCCCTTCCTCTGCTTCCACGTCTGCTCGCTCCTGAAACATTGCCTCCTCTGCCACTCCTCTGCGTGTTGTCTGACATACTCTTTAATTCAACGATTCTGTGTCCCTGAGTAACGATTCTGTGTCCCTGAGTAGCGATTCTGTGTCCCTGAGTAACGATTCTGTGTCCCTGAGTAACGATTCTGTGTCCCTCAGTAACGATTCTGTGTCCCTGAGTAACGATTCTGTGTCCCTGAGTAACGATTCTGTGTCCCTGAGTAACGATTCTTTGTCTGTCCCAGAGTACAATTCTGTGTCCCTGAGTAACAATTCTGTGTCCCTGAGTAACAATTCTGTGTCCCTCAGTAACGATTCTGTGTCCCTCAGTAACGATTCTGTGTCCCTGAGTAACAATTCTGTGTCCCTGAGTAACGATTCTGTGTCCCTGAGTAACGATTCTGTGTCCCTCAGTAACGATTCTGTGTCCCTGAGTAACAATTCTGTGTCCCTGAGTAACAATTCTGTGTCCCTGAGTAACGATTCTGTGTCCCTCAGTAACAATTCTGTGTCCCTGAGTAACAATTCTGTGTCTGTCCCTGAGTAACAATTCTGTGTCCCTGAGTAACAATTGTGTCCCTGAGTAACAATTCTGTGTCCCTGAGTAACAATTCTGTGTCCCTCAGTAACGATTCTGTGTCCCTCAGTAACAATTCTGTGTCCTTGAGTAACGATTCTGTGTCCCTCAGTAACGATTCTGTGTCCCTGAGTAACGATTCTGTGTCCCTCAGTAACAATTCTGTGTCCCTGAGTAACAATTCTGTGTCCCTGAGTAACAATTCTGTGTCTGTCCCTGAGTAACAATTCTGTGTCTGTCCCTGAGTAACAATTCTGTGTCTGTCCCTGAGTAACAATTCTGTGTCCCTGAGTAACAATTCTGTGTCCCTCAGTAACGATTCTGTGTCCCTCAGTAACAATTCTGTGTCCCTGAGTAACAATTCTGTGTCCCTGAGTAACAATTCTGTGTCCCTGAGTAACAATTCTGTGTCTGTCCCTGAGTAACAATTCTGTGTCCCTGAGTAACAATTCTGTGTCCCTGAGTAACGATTCTGTGTCCCTCAGTAACAATTCTGTGTCCCTGAGTAACAATTCTGTGTCTGTCCCTGAGTAACAATTCTGTGTCCCTGAGTAACAATTCTGTGTCCCTGAGTAACGATTCTGTGTCCCTCAGTAACAATTCTGTGTCCCTGAGTAACAATTCTGTGTCTGTCCCTGAGTAACAATTCTGTGTCCCTGAGTAACAATTCTGTGTCCCTGAGTAACAATTCTGTGTCCCTCAGTAACAATTCTGTGTCCCTGAGTAACGATTCTGTGTCCCTGAGTAACGATTCTGTGTCCTTGAGTAACGATTCTGTGTCCCTCAGTAACAATTCTGTGTCCCTGAGTAACAATTCTGTGTCCCTGAGTAACAATTCTGTGTCCCTGAGTAACAATTCTGTGTCTGTCCCTGAGTAACAATTCTGTGTCCCTGAGTAACAATTCTGTGTCTGTCCATGAGTAACAATTCTGTGTCCCTGAGTAAGAATTCTGTGTCCCTGAGTAACAATTCTGTGTCCCTCAGTAACGATTCTGTGTCCCTCAGTAACAATTCTGTGTCCCTGAGTAACAATTCTGTGTCCCTGAGTAACAATTCTGTGTCTGTCCCTGGGTAACAATTCTGTGTCCCTGAGTAACAATTCTGTGTCCCTGAGTAACAATTCTGTGTCCCTCAGTAACAATTCTGTGTCCCTCAGTAACGATTCTGTGTCCCTGAGTAACAATTCTGTGTCCCTGAGTAACAATTCTGTGTCCCTCAGTAACAATTCTGTGTCTGTCCCTGAGTAACAATTCTGTGTCCCTGAGTAACAATTCTGTGTCCCTGAGTAACGATTCTGTGTCCCTGAGTAACGATTCTGTGTCCCTCAGTAACAATTCTGTGTCCCTCAGTAACAATTCTGTGTCCCTCAGTAACAATTCTGTGTCTGTCCCTGAGTAACAATTCTGTGTCCCTGAGTAACAATTCTGTGTCCCTGAGTAACAATTCTGTGTCCCTGAGTAACGATTCTGTGTCCCTAAGTAACGATTCTGTGTCCCTAAGTAACGATTCTGTGGTCCTAAAGTCTCTCTGGCCCTAACTCTATCCCTAATACAGACAGGTCTGTCTCTCTTGAATGACCGGAGGCTAATGGAGAATTGTAAGATGGCCGCAATTTATAGCTCCACCATTACACAGTGCTGGCTGGCTGGCTGCTGATTGGCTACTGCGATCACATGTCATGAATGAATGCATTATGGGTCAGCGCGCCTTGTCTGCGCGCCTTCCCAGAGATCCCCGCTCCGTCGCCACATATGTCGCCGCCATTTTTGGGAAAATTCGATTCGTGCATCCGAAGTTTGCTAATTTTCGGATTCGGCGCGAATCGAATTTTTCCTGATATTCGAAACGAATTCCACTTCGCCATGTTCGATTCGCTCATCTCTAATGCAGACCAAGGAACCAGGGCACATGGAATAGAGTTCCATTCCATGTGCCCTGGCTCCTTGGTCTGCATCTTCCTCCTTTTCAGGGATGGTGAGGATCCTGTGCAATGGATGTAGTGACAGTTGTAGAAGCAGTCAGTGCGTCCTTGGACTGAGCAGATTTAGGAAGGGATGGACCAGAGAAACAAAGCACCTAGGGTGGGACTGGCAGCTTCTCATCAAGGATATGGAGGATCCCTCGAAGACAAGCAGAAGAGAAAGGAGGGCGCCAGGTCAAGGTGAGTAAAAAACATGTAAACTTTATTACAGAAGACTTGCATCTAAAACTCCTTCACTCGGCATGTGGAATGAGAAGGCAGACAGAGGAGCAGGACCGCAGTTCACTCTGATGGATGGATCGGTGACAGCAGCATGACCATGGAGGGAGTCGCTCGTTTGTTAAAAAATCCCGCAAGGCAGTGGAGAGGTTGACAGGTACCGTAACAGGTGCCGTAAATAGTGGGTGGGCTGCAGCGCGTTTCAGAAGTTACGCCTCCTTTGTCAAGCAGCTACATAAGGACTTGGGACAGGTTCTGTCCCGAGTGGAAGAAAAATTGGATAAGCATGCTCAAGCAATAACAGAGCTGAACAAATGGAGGAAATGCGACGTGGACATAGGAAACTGCTATATAAGATGGAAGATCAGCAGAACAGAAATAGAAGGAACAAGGCTACCTGAAACGTCCCAGGAAGAAGATTTGAAAGATGCAATGAATAAGGAGCTAAATCCAATAATAGATAGACCTATAATAGAGCAATTGAAAATTGACAGAGTACATAGGATAAGAAGACCTCAAGGAGTGACTATAGAAACCCCAAGGGACGTGATAGTGATATTCCACTACTATGAAGATAAAGCAAAGATCTGGGAGAAAATGAGAATGATTCCTTCAAAAAAACATGAAGGAGCAAATTTGTAAATCTATGCAGATATGGCACCTTAAACATTAACAAGAAGGAGATCATTGAGACCACTGTAGGAGCAGATGCAGAAAAAAAGTATCCAATATAGTTGGGGTTTTCCAGCGTGTTTGGTTGGATGGAAAGATGGACGTTCAGCTAGATTGGGGTTCCCAGAAGATCTTCAGGACTTTTGGGAGAGACAAACTGCAAATGGCCAGAAATCCCAGGGTGGACTGATGAGATGAAGGAGAAAATGGGACTGGAAGAAGAGAGGTGGCAATCCCTAAAAAAATTATGGAGGAGGGAGTGGGGTGTGGGGAGGGTGAAGATGGAGGGGGGTGGAGGGAAGAGAAGAAAGAATCACCTTGGAATTCTCCTTTGTTTTAAATTTATTATATCGAGACCTCCCTCTATGAGGACCTGATGAAAAGAGGATTTAACATAAAGGGATTGCAGATAAGACCTATAATGTAAAGGGATTGAATACACTGGTAAAAAGACACAAGATTATTAGGGAAATTTAGCAACGTTCAATCGATGTATTCTTACAAGAGACACACATATCTCATGATACAAGAATAAGTTAGAATCAAGAAATTATCCGGTTTGGTATTATGCTGACTCACCAATAAAATGAGCCAAATGAGCGATAGGGATGGCAAAAAATGTAAGATTCACTATAAAAGATACTGTAGGTTGGTGGACCCAGAAGGTTGGTTTTTGTTTTTGAGGGGGAAACTATATGAAATGGAATGTACACTAGCAAATATTTACTGTCCAAATAAGAACCCAATGGCCAATCTAGAGGATAAATTAAGAGAATTAATGGATTTTAAGAGAGGAAAACTGATTGTGGCAGGGTAATTTTTGCATAGACCCCCAATTGGATGCTTCATTGCATGTGCAGAAGGATAGAGGTAAGCGTTTAAGGTCTATAAAAAAGAAATTACATCAATGTCAATTGGTAGACGCACGGAGAATTAAACAAATAGGAATAAGAGACTATACGTTCTATTCCTCAGTACATGCAACATACTCTAAATTGGATTGTATAATGATAGTACATAGACTATTGGAGTCATTGATTAAATCTAATATTGAACTTACATCATTATCAGATCATGCACCTGTCACAATGAGGTTGAAAGTGGGAGGGGAACAGAGTAAAACATATGCATGGAAATTAAATGAGACACTCATACAGGATCAGGAGATGGAAGTAAGAATACAAAAAGATATAGAGCAATACTTTCTGGCAAAAGAAATGGAGGATGTCTCAATGGGCACGGTATGGGAAGCTCAGAAGGTGTACATAAGGGGTATCCTGATTTCCATTGGGGAGGAAAAAAAGGAAAAATTGTTGGAAAAGATTAAAGTATTAACAGAGGAATTATATGAATTAGAACAATTACATAAAAAGAGAAAACTGAAGTGCAACACAAGATAATACTAAAGAGAGAAGAATTAAGTAATTTAATAGAACAGGAGACAAATAGACCCTTCAATATGGTGTCAAGAGAAATACTGTATATCAATTGGGGATTAGACCAGGAAAATATTTGGCAAGGATGATAAAGGAAAAATAAATCAGTAAATTTCATAGAGTAAATTAGAAATAAAACAGGAAAATGAGTTTATTCAACTAAAATAATTGCTAGTGTATTTGAAAAATATTATAGTTATCTATATGCAGTTAAACAGAAAGAACCAAAAAGAGCTAGAGAGAGATAGAAGTATAAAAATCCAGACATATTTAAAAGCAGCTGCACTACCTAGATTAGAGGAAGAAAGATTGGCAATGTTAGAAATACCAATTTCACAAGAAGAAATACAAGTAGCACTAAGGAGTACAGTAGCAGGGAAGAGCCTGGGGCCACATGGATATACGGTGAGATATTATAGGAATTTTACAGAACAATTAGTGCTGAAAATGTATATGTATATATATATATATATATATATATATATACCGTGTTTCCCCAAAAATAAGACACTGTCTTATATTTTTTTTGGCTCAAAAAAACACACTAGGTCTTATTTTCGGGGTAGGTCTTATTTTTTAAATGTCCAGGTGTGGACAGTGGGTGCAAAGGTGAGCTGCAGGCAGTTGTGAATGAGGGTTACTATGGAGAGGGCCGGATGATGACAGTTGTGAGCTGCAGTCAGGTGTTGCAGGGGTGACTTGACAGGTGAGTTTCAGACAAAGTGCAGATATGAGCCACAGACAAGGTGCAGGGGTGAGTTGCGGACGAGGGATGCAGAGGTGAGCTGTGGCTGGGGGGTGCATGGGTGAGTTGCAGATGGGGGATGCAGAGGTGAGCTGTGGCTGGGGGGTGCATGGGTGAGTTGCAGATGGGGGATGCAGAGGTGAGCTGTGGCCGGGGGGTGCAGGGGTGAGTTGCAGACGGGGGATGCAGAGCTGAGCTGTGGCCGGGGGGTGCAGAGGTGGGTTGCAACTCAGCTCACCTCTGCACCCCCCCCAGCCGCAGCTCACCTATGCACCCTGTCTGCAACTCACCTGTCAATTTACCTCTGCAACACCTGACTGCAGCTCACCTTGGCACATCCCTTTTCTCTCCTCCACTGCCCTCATATGGTTAGCTAGCTTTGCAAAACACAGCTGTCAGCAGCCGGCCCCTCTCCATAGTAATTCCCATTTCGAGTCTTATCTTCCCACACAGTGCACCAAGGGCACTCACACACCGTTCCACCTCTTTTCCACTGATCAGTGATCACCCCATGCATTAGGCTGCAGGAGGAGATACCCCACCCCGCCCCTAAACACACTGCACCCACAGATATCTATTCCTTCCCTGTCCAACGGTGAGTACAGAGGTAGGGAGGTTCTGTGGAAGCGGATGGTGCTGTCACTTCAGCTGTGCTTCTGTGTTTATAAGAGACAGTAGACATTGATGTGCACAGGGCCAGTGCCGGAGGTGGCGAAATGTCGTTCCGCCACGTTCCAGCTGAAAAAAAAAGCCTTGATCACAACTAGGTCTTATTTTCGGGGTAGGTCTTATACTTTAGTAATTCCCAAAAATAGCACTAGGTCTTATTTTCACGGTAGGTCTTATTTTAGGGGAAACGGTATATATATATATATATATATATATATATATATATATATACGCATTGGAAGAAGGAATGAAAAAAAGGAAAGATTCGTAGTTGGCACACATCACAATTATACCCAAAGAAGGCAAAGACCTGTCTCAATGCGCCAGCTATAGACCAATATCATTATTAAATATAGATACAAAATTATATGCAAAAGTTATCGCTAATAGGATGAAAGATCTAATGCCGGAGTAGATACACTTAGATCAGGTAGAGAAGGAAGAGAACCACAACAATAAAGCAAAAACAGGCCACCAAAAATGACACAAATTACCGGTGTCATTAGCATATCTCCGACTCACTTGTATAAGTGTGGATACAAAAACCCAAAGACTACATACTAAACAAAATGGTAGTGTGACAAGAACACCCCTACCTGAAAAAGAAGGTTACTAGATGATCCACGCGGAGTAATATGAATTCAAAAGAATTTTTAACAATACTTTATTTGATCACATAGATCATAGGGAGGTTAAACATAAGCACGGTGTACATATGAAAAAAATAAAATCATGTTAAAAAACACTAAGCGTCTTCAATTTAGGGTCATCTTAGCAAATAGAGCACCGTATAAGGCAGAGTTGTGTAATGATGCGATAGTTATCCTGGATTTCCGTGGGTTTCCCACTTAAATTCGAGTAAATCATGTGTTCAACAGATGTGTTCCCAATATATGTCAGGGACCTCCTGGAATGTAAGAGCTGGAACACAAAAATACATAATGTATGTATAGGAATATGAAAACCAATTCACATCCAAAATTCACCAGGCCTCCCTCCACATTAGTCAATGGATACTACTATTACCTTCTCAATAATGAGACTATCATGCCCGCTTCTCAAATGTAGGGACTTCCTGGATAGCCACCCCAAGTGAAACAAGGTCCACAGTACCAAATGATTCTGAGGATATATATAGAGAAAAATTGATAATAATGATAAATATATAAATCATAGGCATCAAGTGACCCCGAAAACAAAACACACACAAAATGTGGATATATTACCATCAATAAAGATCAAGAAGACTCCTGTCAACTTGAAATAGGATCAGGTCCTTGATGCTTTTTCAAAAATGCATATGGGGTGAGGAGCCAGGTAGTCACAGTGCGTGGATTCCAAACACATATATAGTGTGTATGTAGCATATAGCAGGCCGTAGATACCTGAGTTTAATATACCCAATACAGGGTTTCCAAAAATTGCTCAATTAGAGAAGGTTATTGCGGTTTTATAAGGATGTGGCTATGTCACAGCAAAAAATGCCTGAATAGGATAGCGTATATATATATATATACATGTAGATTATCCTCCAAAGAGGGTTTCCAAAAAATTCCCCGGGTATACAAGGTAAATTAGTTCTTGTCACACTACCATATTGTTTAGAGAAGGAAGAGATAATGGCCTGAGATCATTACTCCTACAAAAGAGTAAGGAGGAGAAATCCCCAGTTCTATTCCTGTGGATAGATGCTGAAAAAACGTTTGACAAGGTAGACTGGGGATTTGTGATGAGTACTTTAGAGGCGATAGGATTAGGACCTAAAATGGTTCAGTGGATAAAATCTTTATATAGTTATCTTTCAGCAGCGGCGAAGATCAATGGCTCATTGTCACAACCTTTTGAAATGTATAATGGAACAAGGCAGGGATGTCCACTCTCATCTCTTTTGTACATTTTATCCATGGAACCCATGTTAGCAACTATATGAAAGAGTGTAGACATAAAAGGAATCCAGATTGGAGATGTGGAACATAAAGCAGCGGCATACGCAGATGATATGTTATTTGACGTTGTAAACCCTAGAGCAGGGGTATTGAATTAAAATTCAAGGAGGTCCAGTCACTAAAATTTTCTTCTGGCCGAGGTCCGAATAGGGTGTGCCCATCAGTGTGCTCCCTTACATTAGGTGTCACCATCAGAGTGCAATTTTACATCATGTATTCCCATCACATCAGGTGTGCCCATCAGAGTGCTCCTTTACATCAGTTGTCCCCATCAGAGTGCCCCTTTACATCAAGTATCCCCATCACAGTGCCACCTTACATCAGGTTTTCCTGTCACAGTGCCCCCTTACACACAAAGTACCCCTTTCCATCATATTTTCCCATTATAGTGCCCCTTAACATCATATTCTCCATCAGAGTGCCCCTTTCCATCACATGTGCCAATCAGACTGCCCCTTTCCACCACATGTGCCCATCAGAGTGCCCCTTTCCACAGTATGTGCTCATTTGTGCCCCCTTAACATAACATGTGCCTATCAGAGTGCCCCCTAACATAAAAGATGTCCATCAGAGTGCCCCTAACATAACGTGTGCCCGTCAGAGAGCCCCTTAACATAAAACGTGCTCATTAGCGTGCCCCTTAACATAAAATGTGCCAGAGTGTCCCTTAACATAAAATGTGCCAGTCAGAGTGCCCTTTAACATAAAACGTGGCCATCAGAGTTCCCCTTAACATAAAATGTGCCCATCAGAATTCCCCTATACATAAAATAAGGGGCATGCTGATGGGCACATTTTATGTTAAGGGGCACTCTGATGGGCACATTTTATGTTAAAGGACACTCTGACTGGCACATTTTATGTTAAGGGGCACTCTTATGGGCACATTTCATGTTAAGGGGAGCTCTGATGGGCACATTTATATTTAGGGGCACTCTTGATGAGCACATTTATTTTAAGGGGCATTCTGATGGGTACATTCTATGTTGTGCCCATCGGAGTTCCCCTTAACATTAAATTCACCCATAAGCATGACCCTTTCACATTAAATATGCCCATCAGAGTGCCCCTGTAAGACCACACCCTACCTTGAGGGCAGACAGGGAGCTTGTCGGGATCTTTGCTGAAGGATCAGCTGCACGCTTGTATACAGGCAGGGAGTGGGAGCCAGAGAGACAGTGAGCTTGTGGGGGGTGATGAAGATTTTTTTTTTTTTACACTGGATTGCTTTTACACCCATAAAGGCTGTAAAAGCAATCATTTCTCCTCTCTGGCTGCTTTCTTGCAGCCATTGCGAACTACTGTGAGCTGTGATTGGTCACACTTTGTAACATAGTACAAGGCTGTTGTGAATAGCCTTGTACCATGTGACCTCTCTGATCATTCACAGATTTCACACGTAGTAAGCAATGATGTCAGAAGTGACAGCTTGTTTACTACTCTGCATGTGATCACTGATTGGCCAATCAGTGATCACATGATCGAGATCTCGCAGAGAGGTCCTGTCCGACTATCGGTGTTCCACTGTGTCCGGAGGACACAGCGGGCACCGGACCGAGGTGCTGCACGCTCCCAGGGAGCGCACACAAGCAGGGGGAGGGGAGGCATTTATAAACAGCCACCCGACCCTGCACTGCCACCGTCTGGCCGTTTATATACAATGGCCGGACAGGAGGTGGTTAATGAGAATATTACAAAATTATGGAGAGTTAACACATTTTAAAATTAATCTTTCAAAATCTGAGATATTAGACATTAATATACAGAAAACAGAAAGACAGGTACTACAAGAAAAAATTCCCTTTACTTGGAGGGATAAAGAACTAAATTATTTAGGAGTAAAGCTGACTCACGTCACTGAGCAGTATTTATAAGGCAAACTACATACCACTAATAAATTAGATAAAAGATGAGTTGAGGAAAATTTCAAAAGGATCACTTTCCTGGATAGGATGAATAAACATGGTTAAGATGGTGATATTGCCTAAAATATTATATACATTTTAAATGCTTCCAATATATTTGCCGCAAGCATACTTTAGGGTTTTAAAAGGAATGATAATGAGATACATATGGGCGAACGAAAAACCAAGGGTGAAATATGAGGTCTTGTATAAGAATAAAATAAATGGGGGTATGTGCCAGAGTTTAAAAGATAATATTTTTCAATATTAATATCACAAATAATAATGGAATGGGTATATAATTCACAGGGGAAAAGTTGCGTAGGGATTGAACAAACACTAAGTGAAGCACAATTAGATAAAATTATTTTGGTTCCACAACAGTATTGTATGTTTTCTGAAAATACTAGTACTTTAACAAGAAATTTATTTAGGGTATGGGATTTAATTAATGAACAAAATGGATGGGGGTACAATTCACCATTAAAAGCATTGGTGGGAACAAATTTTTTCCGACCAGGGAAGAGCACTAGATCAGGAATTTGGATTAAAGATAGGAATGCACGGTTAAAGGATATTATGAACAGGGGAAATAAGCACTTCTCAGGAGTTGAAACAAAAAAGGATATGTTTCATGTGATAGATGAATGACGGTACTATCAGTTAAGACATTTTGTTGCATCACTTCCACAGCTATTGTGAAGGGTTGAAAATATGTATCCGTTTGAGCAATTGTTGAATTTAGTTGGAATACAAAAACAATGAACATTCCGCATATTTATAAGATACTTTCTATAATATGTGAACCGGTTCTCCCATTGTATATGGGAAAATTAGTTGGGAACACAGTTGAATGAGCAACAGAGAAGGAAAATATTTAGAATTGCGCAATTGATATGAACACAGTGGAGATGAATTATAAATTCTTGGCAAGATGGTATGTTACACTCAGTAGCGCTCATAAGCAACATCTTGTTTTGCTGGAGTGGATGTGGGATGGAGGGTACAATGGTACATATATGGTGGGTTGTCCCAAAATACAGGAATTTTGGCAGGAGATAGTACAAGAAATAGGTAGAGATCATGGGAGAGGGTATATTAAAAGACCCATGGGTGTGCTTATTCCATAATACTGATCTAACAGTGGAACAGTATAAGAATACGCTACCTCAATTAATCAATGCGGCAAAAGGGTATATCCTTAAATTCTGGAAGGCCCAAGAGACCTCTAAACTAAAAGTTTGGATAAAGAGGGTAGAATATATATATATATATATATATATATATATATATATATATATATATATAAAACTACAGTTGTGTTCAAAATAATAGCAGTCAGACATCACTAACCTGATCAATCACTGTTTTTGGTAGAAATTATATTTCTACATGGCAAATAATTTACTAGCAGGTGTAGTAGAGTAATAGAAATCCAACAGACCCAACAGTCATGACATGCATGCTGCTGATTCTGTGTAATTGAATCACTAATTGAAAGGGGCATGTTCAAAATAATAGCAGTGTGGAGTTCTATTAGTGAGGTCATTCATTCTTTGAAAAACAGGTGGCAATTATTGCCCTTATTTAAGGAAGGAAGGCAGCAAATGTTGTACATGCTGGTTACAGTGCATTTCTCTCTGAAATTCTGAGGCAAATGGGTCGTTCCAGACATTGTTCAGAAGAACAGCGTACCTTGATTAAAAAGTTGATTGGAGAGGGGAAAACATATAAAGAAGTGCAGAAAATGATAGGCTGCTCAGCTAAAATGATCGCAAATGCTTTAAAATGGCAACCAAAACCTGAAAGACATGGAAGAAAGCGAAAAACTATTATTCGAATGGATAGAAGAATAGCCAAAATGGCAAGGACTCACAATTAGAAGACGCCTATGTGAAGCCAAGCTATCTGCAAGAAGCCCACTGCAAAGTCCCACTCTTGAAAAAAAGACATGTGCTGAAGAGGTTACAATTTGCCAAAGAGCACATTGACTGGCCTAAAGAGAAATGGCGCAACATTTTGTGGACTGATGAAAGTAAGATTGTTCTTTTTGGGTCTATTGGCCAGAGACAGTTTGTCAGACGACCCCCAAACACTGAATTCAAGCCACAGTACACTGTGAAGACAGTGAAGCATGGTTGCACAAGCATCATGATATGAGGATGTTTCTCATACTACGCTGTTGGGCCTATTTATCGCATACCAGGGATCATGGATCAGTTTGAATACATCAGAATACTTGAAGAGGTCATGCTGCCTTATGCTGAAGAGGAAATGCCCTTGAAATGGGTGTTCCAACAAGACAACGACCCCAAACACATCAGTAAGCATGCAACATCTTGGTTCCAGACCAACAAGATGGACGTTATGGAGTGGTCAACCCAATCCCCGGATCTTACTCCAATAGAAAACTTGTGGGGTGACATAAAAAATGCAGTTTCTGAGGCAAAACCAAGAAATAGAGAAGAACTGTGGAATGTAGTCCGATCATCCTGGGCTGGAATACCTGTTCTCAGGTGCCAGAAGTTGGTTGACTCCATGCAACACAGATGTACAGCAGTTCTCAGAAACAGTGGTTATACAACTAAATATTAATTAAGTGATTCAAAGGAAAACAAAATCTTCAAACAATTTTCAGTTTATATAGTGAATGTTTGAGTTTGTAAAGAATACAAACACTGCTATTTTTTTGAACAGTCTAATATTCACTTCTCTTCAATTTTTTTAGAGGAACAACACAAATTTGATATATTTTTCTTCATGTTTTGATTGGAATAGAATGTGTAGTGTTCCTAATGCATTTGTGTGTATGGAAATAAAAGCTATTAGAAGGATTTTGAGCTTTATTCACTTTTTTCAATACACTGCTATTATTATTTTGAACACAACTGTATATCACAGTGGAGAATATAAAATGGGTAAATTTATAAAAGTCTGGGAAATATGGTGCAAATGTAAAATTACACAGAGATATGTAGGACTGATGGATAAGGAGAAAATAGGAATGAGAAGAGGGAGGGACATATTGACAAGAGGATATGATAAATTTAGAGGAAGAATGAAGGTGAGAAGGTGGATTACTAAAGGAATAAGAAGGGAATGGAAAAAAGGAGGGTATGGATGTGTGTGTGTGGGGGGGGGGGGGGTATTTGTGGGAAAATTTGTAATAAATAATTAATGTTTTGTTGGTTTTGTAAGATGTAATTAATAAAAAACATAACTAAAACAAAAAAAAAAAGGACAACTTTTGCCTCTTTCAAAGTCCGGAACAAGTCTTCCTCTCCAAAATCCAGAACAACTCTGTCTTTGTTTCTCACCACATGGTTGTTCAGAGTCCTGATCCCCTCCCCATTTCCTGTTACATCATATCTTCTAGCCTAACTTCCTCTGCTGAGCTCATAAACCAGTCTGACTGGCTCATTTGCATATCAGTACGAGAGGCCTTAGCTTCTAAAACAGTATATGGTCTTAAAACAAATCTAAACATATCACAACATATCCAAGCTATGAAAATCACCAATTATCCATAGCAACAAAAACCACCTCATGGTTTTTATAGCATGATACTGTATATGAAAAATTTGAAACTCAGTATTTCTCAACAGCTTTATAACTTTTATCCAGGAAAGGGCAAAATAAACCCCCATGTTGTAAATGGGAGGAAAAAAATAACTTTCGACCCCAGTATGTTCTGGGCAATCAACTGTTGTCCCTGGAAAGCTGCAACATACCTTTTAGCAGGGTTGACAATGTCCTTGGATGTCTGTGTAATATAGATGGAAAGAAAGTCCCAGATGAAAGTCCATTGTCCTCCTGGTCATAAGGAAATGCTCTGATGAAAGTCCAGTCCCATTCAGCCGCCATCAAGAAATCACCCACATTTTCCTCCTGCTCTCATTTCCTCTTCTGGTCAGTCTAATCCCATCTGGCCTGGTCATCTGCTCTGGCTGCTCCACCTCTCAAATGTTCATTGCCTTAAAAAAGTAAGAGACAAAGCAGATTATTTGCTCCTTACAACTGTGCCAAAAAACCTAGCTCACTGCTCACATTTCTCTATCTGCAAAACTATTGTAGCGTGCCCACTGTTGCCTGTCAACACTTACACGGAAAGGCATAGATTTCCAGCGGAAAGAATAAACCTGCACCTCTCTTCATGCTGTCCTGAGAACATTGGCCTTGTCAGGATGTCAGTGACTGGGTTTGAACCCAGGACCTCAGCTGTGTCAGGTCAGGTCTTGTTGAGCCACCTGGAATGCTGGACAGTTTCCTGAACAAATCCTTGGAGGATCCTGTCTTCAATCTTGTTTTGTCCTGAACCGTGAAATCTTTGCTCCTCCTATTCACTTCCTCATTTAAGCCATGCCTCTGCACTTCCTGTTGCCAGATTACTGTGCTCCTCACAGTATTTCTACCTGCAGCCTTGAGCTACCACTTTTACTACTTCCCAACTATGAAACTCTTCTCCTGCATCGACCTTGGCTTGTGACCTGACAACTAAACTCTTCTCCTGCATTAACCTTGGCTTGTGATCCCCAACTATGAAACTCTTGTCCTGCATCGACCTTGGCTTGTGACCCCGACTATGAAACTCTCCTCCTACATAAACCTTGGCTAGTGACTCTGACACCGATCATCTGTCTAGGTATTCAGACAGTTCAACCTCCTCAGAACTGTGAACGGTGCTTAGCCTGATGTTCTCAGCCATTGGTCTCCGCTCTCTACAGATATTTTCCTAACAGGCCTGCTGTTGTCCAGTCTTCACAGCATGGCGCTTTCTAGAAATATGCCCTAGTCTATTACAACAAAAACACCTAATGTGACTAAATTTACTATTTCCAGCCACTTGTTTCCAGCTCTTAAGCAAATCTGGTGTGTGAGTGCCTTCTATTTCCTGTCTAGGGACCCCTACCATAAGTAAATCAGTCCACATGTGTCTCCTGGAGACAATGGGTCTTGCCCTCCTTTTATCTGACTCAGCTCGGCCATCTCTATTTGACCCGATCAGATTCCCAGCTTCCTGCTTATGGGAAGTAACAGTGGCACATGTCCTACTTCTGCTTACAGGCTTAGGGCCTGTGTCCTTTGTTAGGGCATTGTTTATGAGGGCTGCACACCACTCATTCAAATCTTCAGCTTTGCCTACAGTGGTTTGAACACATTTCAAAGACATTGTAGCCTTGAATTTGAGTTCCCTACTTTCTATATCCCTTGTCCTGCTTATAGTGTCTTCCAAACACTCGGGCATTACTGCAAGCTGCTCTTTCAATAAGTCTCTTTCTACCTCTGCCTTTTGACTCATTGCAGATTCTATATGTAATTAGTATTGGTAGTTGTTACTCATAACTGAGGTCTTCCAGTCTCCTTATAAGCTTTGTCACCCTTCTCTGGACTCTCCAGTTTCAGCACATCCTTCATGAGGACTGGTGACCAGAAATGGACAGCATATTCAAGATGTGGCTGAACCAGTTTTGTAAAGTGGTTTATCTCTAGAGTAAATCTCCTTTTTAATGCATGCTAATATTCTGCATGCTTTGCCTGCTACAGCTTGGCACTATGATCTACTAAGGCTCCCAGATATTTTTCCATCCATCTTATTGAGGTCTTCCTGTAAGGTTTCTATATCCTGCTGTGAAATTATTGCCTAGCTTAGTTTGTATCATCAGCAAACACTGAGATTGAGCTATTTATACCAACTTCTATATAATTTATAAATAGGTTAAACAGAATAGGTCCCAGAACAGAGCCTTGGGTATCCGTCATGGAAAATGCACACCCACTAGCGACTAGCTAACCGAGGTGTGATCCTTGACTGGGGTAAAGAGAAAATGAGGGGGACTTACTTTGAGCATGTAAGACTGGTCGTGATACCCTTTCACGGGCTGCACTAACTCTGACCACAGCTAGAGGGAGACTCCACTCCAATTTAGCTGGCTGAACACACACAGGTAGATATGAATCTTATATACAATCTGGTGCACTCTAAGGGTTGGGAAGCAGTCTAGCAATTAGAACACCCTTCTAGGATTCCTCCAGCTACCTACAGCTGAGTGTCGTTAGGAGGAAGTGGGCGTGGTGCTGCACAGACAGTGTGTGGTGTATGCTGTGTGAGGTCCTGCTAGGCCTCAGTCTGAGCCAGGGACTACATTTCTGGCACTACCCAGGAGAGGATGGCCGAGCCTGGCCATGATCCAGGAGGAGGGACTCCTGGGGCTCCTAGTACCGGTCCTGACATGCCAGCTATTGAGGACCTGGGAAAAGGCCCTAAAGGAGGGGAATCGTATGCGGATTATCGGGGCCGTGTGGCCGCCCATGTGGCAAGGATCGGCAAGGAGGAAGACAAGCTGCTCAGAATGAAAAATTACCTCAGGAAGTTCAAGTCATCTTATGATCGTGTGTGGAGCACGAAGCGGCAAGCTATGAAGCCTGAGCTGGAGCGTATGGAGCAGGCAGTGCGCCAGCAATGTGATCTAACGGAGACCCTGAAAGCATCCAGCGGTTTCATGCGGGAGAAATACATGAATGAGGAGCGTTTCAGGCAGGCCCGTGACAGATCCCTAGCGGTCGCGAGGGGCCATATCGGAGAGGCGGTGTCATCCGGGGACCTGTCAGACCCCAGGTGAGGTTGGAGAAGGCAGCAAAGTTACTTCTCAGCGTGCTGGAGAATGTTTGAAAGTGGAGGGTGAGTCGGAACCCATCCCCCCTCAGCAACAGCGGCTAGATTGGGGATCCCAGGTGGAGCAGGAGGAGGAGGTTGGTGCCATGGAATTTGTGACTGCATTAGAGTCCCCCCTGCACGAACGGCAGTTCGCATTTTCAACTGATGACACTGGTGATGAGGCAGACAAGTGCCCTAGGCCACTGAAGCCAAAAAAGACTGAGAAATCGGTTTTTGTAAAGTGGGAAAAACTTCCCAGCAAGCTGGAAAACAGTTGCAAATCGCAGGAGGGGAAGGTGGTGAAGCCGCAGTTGAAAGCCTCTCCGGCTGCGGGGACTGTAAGTGATGTGTCGGACACTTGTGTGGTTGTGTGTAACAAATCTGCAGCAAATGCAAATATTGATATTATGGGTGCTTCATGTGAGGCCAATTTGGTTGGTGCAGTGTCTGCTGCGGCCAGTATAGCTTCATCCCCAGCTGCAGGCCCAGTCTCCGCCCCAGCTCCAGGCCCAGTCTCAGCCCCAGTCTCAGTCCCAGTCTCAGCCCCAGCTGCAGGCCCCGTCTCAGCCCCAGCTGCAGGCCCCGTCTCAGCCCCAGCTGCAGGCCCCGTCTCAGCCCCAGCTGCAGGCCCCGTCTCAGCCCCAGCTGCAGGCCCCGTCTCAGCCCCGGTTGCCAAGGGAGCCCTGAGCTATTCAGCGGCTTTAGAAAATAGACAGGGGGTAGCAAGACCACCGGAGGGTCAGGCAGGGGTATCACCACCAACTATAAAAAGAAGGAACGTTGTCCAACTAAAATGGGACGGAGGAAGCACCACCCCAAATAGAAGAGATGTTGTTGACAGAATTCTGGATATGGGCTTCAAAGCAGTAGACATATTTGCTTTTATAGCCCCGGTGGGGACCGGCGAGTATGACGTGTCATTTGTGAAGCCGGAGTGCCTAGACTTGTTCTGGCAAAAATATGAAAATGAGTGGAAGGGGACCCCCAGGTGGGAGGGCCTGGCACCAAAAGTTATTTCTAGGCAGCCCCTTGTCAAAAACGTTACAATCCTGGTGTCAGGAATGGACTGGCCAGCAATGGTGGGACTCACCTGCCTTTTGATCTGCAGTACCAGGGCTGGCCAGCGGGTGCTCCCAGCAATCGGAGACTCAACCTTTCAGCCAGCTAACACCTGGAACTGATGATACTGGTGTATTTAAGGGATGGCCAGACTTGCAGACTCTGCCTTGGTGTTGTGTTTGTCCTGGGCCCTGTATCTGTCCTGCATCCTGTTTCTGTTCCTTTGCTGACCCTCTGTACTACGCTGCTTGCTACCTGTTCTGATCCCTGGCTTGTGACCCTGACCATCCCTCTGCTTGACCCTCTGTACTACGCTGCTTGCTACCTGCTGAACCTGGCCTGTGACCCCGACCATTCTCCGCTTGCTCCCCCTGTACCTACCTGCCCAATTGATATTGACCCGGCCTGCCTGACGACGCTTGCTTGTATGTACTGTTATCTGTGGGTGGTTGGTTTGGTTTGTTTGCACTGTATTATGTTTAGTATTGCACTGCGTTTATGTTTGTATTGTTAGTGTTAATAAATTATATTGTTTATCCCATATCTGAAGTCTGCGTTTCCCTGCGTCAGTCACACATCTCTGGTCATACCTGGGAGCCCTGACATTACACCAAGGCCAATCCTGACCAGAAGTGGCTGCACAGGGAAGCCATCTTGGTTTGTTGATGGGAAGGATGGATCTGGATGAGGTTGAGTATTTATCTCTGCTAGTGTTTGATGACAGGGAGTATGCTTATCAAACTCTGAAGGAGTATCCCCGGGATGAACTACTAGAATGTATACGGCTCGCTCATGTTCTAGTAGATCAGGGCACAGAGTTCTCTGAGGTGCAGCCTTTGATTGAGGTTTGTGCAGAGTTGGTTTCATCTGGTACCCCCGAATGCAGGGATGAATTTTTGCCACCATTTAGTGCAGACCAGGTAGAGTCCCTGGTGTGGTTATTAGAGGATGATGTGGGTTACTTTCTGGAGCGTTATTCCACATGTTCACCACAGACACTAAGAGATTGTATAAACGCAGTGCAGTCATTGACCAGACAGGCTTTGTGTAAGCTCAGCTTTGTTCAACCCATACTGCAGACATGGACAGACTTGTTGCACCCAGCCTCAGTCAGCTTACAAAAACCCAGTCCTGCTTCTAACTCTACTCCTGTATTCCCAACAGCTCCTCCAGTTACAGCCCAGTATACTTGGCTATCTACCGCATGTCAGTACCCTGTTCCCACTCGCTGCACCTATCCTGCCTTTAACCCTGTAAAAAAGCCCTCTGTAGCAACTGCTCCCTCTCCTGTTCCATCCTCCAGTTCTTCTCTGTCTCCAGCTGCTCCATTCGTTTGCAGACCTGCGTTTACTTGCAGTGCTCCAGTAGTTAAAACCAGAAAAAAGCGAAAATTCTTTCCAACCAATACCATCCTGCCAGTATCCAAACCGGTGAGCCTGCCTTCCGTGGTTCAGCCTGAAGCCTCTACTCAGCCTGAAGCCTCTACTCAGCCTGAAGCCTCTACTCAGCCTGATGCCTGTACTCGGCCTGATGCCTGTACGCAGCCTGATGCCTCTCTTCAGCCTGATGCCGGTACGCAGCCTGATGCCTCTCTTCAGCCTGATGCCTGTATGCAGCCTGATGCCTCTCTTCGGCCTGATGCCTCTACTCGGCCTGATGCCTCTACTCGGCCTGAAGCCTCTACTCGGCCTGAAGCCTCTACTCGGCCTGAAGCCTCTACTCGGCCTGAAGCCTCTACTCGGCCTGAAGCCTCTACTCAGCCGGACGCCGGCATTCAGCCTGATGCCTCTACCCAGCATGATGAACTGATCCAGCCTGACGATCCTATTAGGCCAGTTGACTCGATGCCCGCTGTTGATCCAGATGATCCGGTACCTGATCCGGTGCCCGCTGTCGTGCCAATTGACTCAGAGCCCGCTGTCGGACCTGGTGACTCGGTGCCCACTGCCTTGCCAGATGACGCGGTGCCCGCTGGCGAGCCAAATGACCTGATGCCTGGTGACCCAGTGCCCGCTGTCATACCTGGTGACCCGATGCCCGCTGTCGAGCCAGACGATCCAATGCCTGGTGACCCAGTGCCCACTGCCTTGCCAGATGACGCGGTGCCCACTGGCAAGCCAAATGACCTGATGCCTGGTGACCCAGTGCCCGCTGTCATACCTGGTGACCCGATGCCTGCTGTCGAGCCAGACAATCCGGTACCTGATGACCCGGTGCCCACTGTCGTGCCTGTTGACTCGGAGCCCACTGCCTTGCCAGATGACGCGGTGCCCGCTGTCGAGCCAAATGACCTGATGCCTGGTGACCCGATGCCCGCTGTCCAGCCAGACGATTCAATGTCTGCCCCAGTGCCCGCGGTCATGCCAGTTGACTCGGAACCCACTGCCTTGCCAGATGACGCGGTGCTCGCTGTCAAGCCAAATGACTTGATGCCGGGTGACCCGATGCCCGCTGTCCAGTCAGACGATCCAATGTCTGACCCAGTGCCCGCGGTCATACCAGTTGACTCGGAGCCCACTGCCTTGCCAGATGACGCGGTGCCCGCGGTCGAGCCAAATGACCTGATGCCTGGTGACCCGATGCCCGCTGTCCGGTCAGACGATCCAATGTCTGACCCAGTGCCCGCGGTCATACCAGTTGACTCGGAGCCCACTGCCTTGCCAGATGACACGGTGCCCGCTGTCGAGCCAAATGACCTGATGCCTGGTGACCCGATGCCCGCTGTCCAGCCAGACGATCCAATGTCTGACCTAGTGCCAGCGGTCATGCCAGTTGACTCGGAGCCCACTGTCGTGCCTGGTGACTCGGTGCCCGCTGCTCCGCCTGGGGGCCCGAGACCTGTCGCTCCGCCTGGGGGTCCAGCGCCCGCCGCTCCGCCTGGGGGTCCGGCGCCCGCCGCCCCGCCTGGGGGCCCGAGACCTGTCGCTCCGCCTGAGGGCCCGAGACCTGTCGCACCGCCTGGGGGTCCGGCGCCCGCCGCTCCGCCTGAGGGCCCGAGACCTGTCGCTCCACCTGGGCGTCCGGCGCCCGCCGCTCCGCCTGAGGGCCCGAGACCTGTCGCTCCACCTGGGGGTCCGGCGCCCGCCGCTCCGCCTGAGGGCCCGAGACCTGTTGCTCCACCTGGGGGTCCGGCGCCCGCCGCTCCGCCTGAGGGCCCGAGACCTGTCGCTCCGCCTGGGGGTCCGGCGCCCGCCGCTCCGCCTGGGGGTCCGGCGCCCGCCGCCCTGCCTGGGGGCCCGAGACCTGTCGCTCCGCCTGAGGGCCCGAGACCTGTCGCTCCACCTGGGGGTCCGGCGCCCGCCGCTCCGCCTGAGGGCCCGAGACCTGTCGCTCCACCTGGGGGTCCGGCGCCCGCCGCTCCGCCTGAGGGCCCGAGACCTGTCGCTCCACCTGGGGGTCCGGCGCCCGCCGCTCCGCCTGAGGGCCCGAGACCTGTCGCTCCGCCTGGGGGTCCGGCGCCCGCCGCTCCGCCTGGGGGCCCGAGACCTGTCGCTCCGCCTGGGGGCCCGAGACCTGTCGCTCCACCTGGGGGTCCGGCGCCCGCCGCTCCGCCTGAGGGCCCGAGACCTGTAGTTCCGCCTGGGGGTCCGGCGCCCGCCGCCCCGCCTGGGGGCCCGATGCCTGTCGCCCCGCCTGGGGGCCCGATGCCTGTCGCCCCGCCTGGGGGCCCGATGCCTGTCGCCCCGCCTGGGGGCCTGATGCCTGTCGCTCCATCTGGGGGTCCGGCACCCGCCGCTCCGCCCGAGGGCCCGAGACCTGTAGTTCCGCCTGGGGGCCCGATGCCTGTCGCCCCGCCCGGGGGCCCGGTGCCTGTCGCCCCGCCCGGGGGCCCGGTGCCTGCCGCCCCGCCCGGGGGCCCGGTGCCTGCCGCTCCGCCCGGGGGCCCGGTGCCTGCCGCTCCGCCCGGGGGCCCGGTGCCTGCCGCTCCGCCCGGGGGCCCGGTGCCTGCCGCTCCGCCCGGTGGCCCGGTGCCTGCCGCTCCGCCCGGTGGCCCGCTGCCTGTCGCTTCGCCTGGTAGCCCGATGTGCTTCTGCCCGGAGTCCAGCCCGGTGTGCCTCTGCCCGGAGTCCAGCCCGGTGTGCCTCTGCCCGGAGTCCAGCCCGGTGTGCCTCTGCCCGGAGTCCAGCCCGGTGTGCCTCTGCCCGGAGTCCAGCCCGGTGTGCCTCTGCCCGGAGTCCAGCCCGGTGTGCCTCTGCCCGGAGTCCAGCCCGGTGTGCCTCTGCCCGGAGTCCAGCCCGGTGTGCCTCTGCCCGGAGTCCAGCCCGGTGTGCCTCTGCCCGGAGTCCAGCCCGGTGTGCCTCTGCCCGGAGTCCAGCCCGGTGTGCCTCTGCCCGGAGTACCGCTGCCCGGAGTGCCAGTCTTTGATATCCCGCCAGTTACCAGACCCGGGCGGTGGAACATTTTTCCCAGCTAGGACTGTTTGGAGCGTCCTGAGGCCGCTCCTTGAGGGGGGGGTACTGTCAGGAATGGACTGGCCAGCAATGGTGGGACTCACCTGCCTTTTGATCTGCAGTACCAGGGCTGGCCAGCGGGTGCTCCCAGCAATCAGAGACTCAACCTTTCAGCCAGCTAACACCTGGAACTGATGATACTGGTGTATTTAAGGGATGGCCAGACTTGCAGACTCTGCCTTGGTGTTGTGTTTGTCCTGGGCCCTGTATCTGTCCTGCATCCTGTTTCTGTTCCTTTGCTGACCCTCTGTACTACGCTGCTTGCTACCTGTTCTGATCCCTGGCTTGTGACCCTGACCATCCCTCTGCTTGACCCTCTGTACTACGCTGCTTGCTACCTGCTGAACCTGGCCTGTGACCCCGACCATTCTCCGCTTGCTCCCCCTGTACCTACCTGCCCAATTGATATTGACCCGGCCTGCCTGACGATGCTTGCTTGTATGTACTGTTATCTGTGGGTGGTTGGTTTGGTTTGTTTGCACTGTATTATGTTTAGTATTGCACTGCGTTTATGTTTGTATTGTTAGTGTTAATAAATTATATTGTTTATCCCATATCTGAAGTCTGCGTTTCCCTGCGTCAGTCACACATCTCTGGTCATACCTGGGAGCCCTGACACCTGGTCAGGAATGAGTCGATCCCCGCGGCGGATATTATTGTATGGCTAAATCGGTTTGGGGAAGTGTTAGCACCCCTTAGGAAAATCTTGGACGATCGTGGGATCTGGACTGGGGGATGGTCGGCGACCGTAAGGCTGCAGGTGGAGAATAACATGGTGAAGCATCTCCCATCTTCGATCTTCCTTGGGAAGGACAGACTAATAGTCTTTTATGCCGGGCAGCCAAAAGTCTGCCACCGGTGTGGCAACAAGGGGCACTTCGCCTCAAGTTGTGAGGTCCTGAAGTGCTCATTATGCCAGGGTATTGGTCACGTAGCCCGTGATTGTAATCAAATTCGGTGTAACCTCTGTCAGGTATTGGGGCATTCCTACAACCAATGCCCTGAAGCATTACATAATTTATCTGATATTGCTGAGGAGTTGTCCAGGATGGATGCAGAGGAGGCGGGTGCAGGCCCAGCTCCTGATGGGGCAACTGCTCTGGATGCCCTGGTGCCAGGTGCACCGTGCGTAACCCCTAGTGTGCCTGTAACCCCCCCTGTTGTGGTGTCTTCCCCCGTCTCTGTATCCTCCCAGGTGTTGTCTGCCCCTCCTCGTGTGCCCCCCCCTGTTAGTTCCAAGTTGGGTGAGGCGGTTAAGGGGGCAGGGGTGTGTAAGCTATTTGTGGTCCCCCCGCCAGTTTTGCTCCCGCAGCGTCGCAGAGGTCGGACAGGGGGCTTGGCGGCATCTAAGGGTCAGGTGAAGGCTGGGCAGGAGAGCTTAGTCCCTGGGAAGGATGGAACATCTAAGGAGAATAAGGAGGGTGTGTGGTCTTTGGTGGGGAAGGGAGGTAGAAATAGGGCAGTGCTGTCCCCTTCTTCTTCAGTTTCCTCACTGGAGGTTGAGGTTATATCTCTTGAGAATAAGTTTGGGGTTCTTTCAGGGGAAGAGGGAGACACTGAAGAGTCTCTTTCCCCCATGGAGGAGGAAGAGGCTGGAGGGTCCCTTAAAAGGACTAGACCCCCAGCTAAAGCTGAGAAAACCAAAGTTAAGAAACGCTCATCTCAACTACCTTAATGGCAGTTCCCGCTCCGATAAAGGTGGCAACCATTAATGTTGCCAGCATAAAGTCTGTAAGTGCAAGAAGTACAGCCTTATTTTTGCTCAGCAGTATTGGAGCTGACATTTTATTTTTGCAAGAGACCAGGCTTACCAGCCTAGCTGATGTCCATCTAGCAAAAAGGGAGTGGAGGTGTGGTCCTTCCTTTTGGTCTCTTGCGGCTGAGCCTTACAGCGGAGTTGCGGTACTTTTTTCCGGCATGGTAACGTGTCGGCGGGTCATTGAGGTAGAGATTGGAAGGTGTATGGTCTTGGACGTCCTTGTGAAGGGGCAGGAGCTAAGGCTCATTAACATCTACGGTCCCCAGTCTACGTGGGCTAGGAAATGCCTCTTTACAAGGATTAAGCCTTTCCTTTTTACATCCCGGCAAGTTGTCTTTGGAGGAGACTTTAATACTGTCACTAGGCTTAAAGACAGGAAGGGCTCCATTGACAGGCTGGAGTATGACAGCGTTTTTTTGAATGCGATAGTTAGGGAAGCAGGTCTGGAGGATGCCTTAATTAAGCGCAGCCCGGACAGCACGGGAGTCACTTTTAGGCGAGGTAGAAGTGAGAGTAGAATAGATAGGTTTTTTTTTAAAGGGGGACTCTGCTTTCTCGGCACCTGAGTGTCAGGCGGTGGAGTTTTCCGACCACCTTTTGTTAACTGTGATTTTGAATGCCTCAGATACACCGCTGAAGGGAAGGGGTGTCTGGAGGATGAATTCGGCTCTGCTGGAGGACGAAGAGGTGAGACGATCCTTTGAGGAGTTTCTTCGGGCTCAGGAGACCATCCTGGATTTCTGCGGCAGTAAGTCGGAATGGTGGGAGCTTACCAAAGTGCGGATTGGCAGGTTTTTCAAGGCCCTAGGTAAGAGGAAACAACTTGAGAAATACATTGCCTATCAGCAGTTACGGAGAAAGCTTGACCGCCTTGTCTCAGAGGGTGGAGATTCTGGGGCAATCTCAGAAGTTAAGCTTCTTTTGAAGAAGTATCAGTATGATTGGCATGCCTCTTTGGTTCTGGAGAGGGACTACGGGAAGTACCATTCACCCGACCCTTACCAGAATTGTAAACAGAGCATAGCAATTAAGATGATCAGCGGCCTGAGGGATAGTACAGGATCCCTGACGAAATCCAGGTCAGGGATCTTGGAGGTCTCAAGGGCTTTTTTTGAGGATCTTTTGAAAGAGAAGCACCTTGACCGGGCAGGGATGTCAAGCTTCCTGGACTCTACACCAGGTTTGGAGAATAACACCCCGCCCACAAGTTTGACAAGTGAGATCACAGCTGAAGAGGTTGCCAAAGCGATAGACAGTCTGGCCATTAAAAAGACACCAGGGCCAGATGGGTTGACAGCGGAGTTTTTTAAGACTTTCAAATCTAGCTTGGCACCTCACCTAGCGGAGGTGTTTAACTGCTGTCTGGATGAGGGTTCGCTCCCTCCCTCCATGAGGAAGTCAGCTGTGATCTTGCTGTCAAAAGGTAAGGACCCTACGATGATTGAGAATTGGCGCCCCATTAGCCTGCTCAATGTCGATAGAAAGATCCTGGCCAAGATCCTTTTCTGGCGCTTGTCGTCAGTGGCAGACGGTCTACTTTCGCAGCAGCAGCACTGCTCGGTCCAGGGCAGGAGTACTTTTTCAGCGGTGTTAGCTGTCCGGGAGGCTCTGGAGCGGTGCAGGGCTGATGGCTGTGGGAAGTACTTGCTGGCGTTGGATCAAGCTAAGGCTTTTGATCGGGTCGACCACAAGTACCTCTGGCATCTCCTTGACAGGTATGGCCTGGAGGGGAGGTTCATTGGATGGCTTCAGGCTTTGTACAGAGGGGCTGAGAGCTTCATGTTGATCAATGGTTGGATTGGGCGGCCCTTTGGGGTCGGCTCGGGGGTGCGCCAGGGGTGTCCGCTGAGCCCTCTGCTCTATGCCTTTGCCATCGACCCCTTCATTTGAAGGCTAGATGGCGGGGTGTTGGGCGGGGTGCCGGTGGGCACTACTGGTGAGCCACCTTTGAGGGTCGTGGCTTATGCCGATGATGTATCTGTATTCATCTCTGGGACCGGTGAGGCGCAGGAGGTGGTCTCGGTGATGGAGCAGTATGCAGAGGCATCAGGCTCCAAGATTAATCATGACAAGTGTGAAGTTTTCTGGATGGGCAGGGAAGGTGAAGGCTTCGAGCTTCCGGATGCCTTCCCTGAGCCCTGACGGAAGGTAAAAGTGCTAGGCATCGAATTTGGCCCTGACGACTACAGCAAAACAAATTGGGAGTCCAGGTTGGCAGATGCTGATGTTAAAGTGAGATGCTGGAAGGGGTGGCGGCTGTCCCTAAGGGAAAGGGTTGACCTAATCAAGACTTACTTGGTCCCTGTTTTCTTATACGTCAGTTTCGTTTGTCTCTTGCCAGAGTCTCTCTACACGAGGGTTTACAGCTGCTTCTTCCAGCTATTATGGGGGAACAGACTGAACCTTGTGAGGCGGGATGTGACTTATCGATCCAGACGGGAGGGTGGCCTAGGTATGGTCAACCCAGTTGTTTTCTTCTCTCTGATGTTTATTAAACATAATCTTGGTAACATGTTAAAAGAGAGACCGCCTGCATGGGTAGGCCTTTTCCAAGTCTGGTTTAAGCCTTTTCTGAACTGTTGGGAGAGAGGCGGGCCGGTGAGAAGCTTGAGAGTCAGGCATGGTAAGCTCCCGGCTTATGTCGCTCCGTGCTTGAAGATACTGAGGCGGTGGTGTGTGACTGCGGAAGAGGTCAGATCACTCCCTGGGAGACTCCTGAGGGAGAGGGTCGTGGCCTCTGCGTTTCATGCACCATTGGCCTTGAAGGATTGCCCAGGCCATATTTTGCAGGAGGGGCTACGTTTGATAAATATGGAAAGGATTCCCTTGAAGTTTAGGGACCAGGCCTGGCTTGCGTTCCACGGCAGGCTCTATGTGAGGGGAAACTTGAAGTACCGTTCTCTGGATAACCGTGGTTGTCCGAGGACGGAGTGTGGGGGCGAGGTGGAATCTATGGACCACTTCTTGCTTCAGTGTCCCTTCAACATAGAGGTGTATAAAGAGGTGGGGAGGGCTCTAGACATCCCCTTCCTACACTGCATGTCTTATGCAGAGTGGGTATATGGGGCATTGGAAAGTCATACTGGTTTTGATTTGAACACTCTTTTTCTAGTTTGTCTAGTGACCCGTTACTACACATGGAATGCACGGTGTCAGGTTTCCATTCGGCAGAAGGTCCTTCCTGTTCAGGTGGTGGTGTGTGACATCCTTGGTGAGGTTGGGAAAATTCGGGGTCTAGAGAAAGACAGGTTGCGGCGAAAGGCCTGGATAGAGGCGTGGAGGAACATCAGGCCTGTAGCTGCAATCTGTTGATCTCTTGGTGAGGTTGCTTTCCTGTTTTTCCTCTTCATTCACTCCCCTAGATTTTGGTAAGAAGTCTTTTTGAAGAAAGGCTATGTGCACCTGAAGGTCTAGGTTTCTTAGCTTTGGTTGAGTAGACAGGTAGTGTTTTTTAAAGCCATAAAGGCTTTTGTTGTTTAGTGGAAGTTGCTTCCCCTACAAGGGGAGGATACATTTTATACTTGATAAGTGGGCCATAAGGGTCTTGGTGATGTTTTTTTTACTTTTTTTCTGCTTCTTACCTGCCCAGTTAGTAAAGCCATAAAGGCTGTTATTATTCAGTGGAAAGTATATATCTGATTTAGGGAGATGTATCCTGTTTTTGTTTTTGTTTATGTTTCCAGTTTATTGAATACTGTATGTATTTATTTTTTGTATTTTTGTATAAAATGAAAGCTGGTTGCAAGATTTTATTTCAATAAAATATTTCCAGCTATCTACAGCTGGTCGTCGTTAGAAGGAAGTGGGCGTGGTTGTTGCTGACTGCTGTGTGTGTGGACTGTCCTGAGCTCCACAGGCCTCATCTGGAGCCTGGGGCTCAATTTCGGAGCCCATCCCAAAAAGGATGGCGGAGCCCGGCCGTGATCCGGGTGGAGGTGACCCCCCAGGGACGCTTAGTACCGGTCCTGATGCCATGCCAGTGGAGGACCTGGGAAAAGGTCCTAAAGCAGGTGAAAACTATGCGGCTTACAGGGGGAGAGTAACATCTCATATCAGAAGGTTTGGGAGCGAGGAGGAGAAGCTGAAGCAAATGAAGATGGAGTTGAAGCGTTTTAAGGCTGCCTATGGAGCACAAAACGTCAGGCCATGCGGCCAAAGCTGGAGGAAATGGAGCGGGCCGTCCGGGTGCAAGGAGACCTCGTGGCCACGCTCAAAGCTGCGAGCGGCGCCCTCAGAGAGCGGTATGTCAATGAGGAGTGATTTAAACTTGCCCGGGAAAAGTCCTTTGCATCTGGGAGAGGCCAGGTGGAGACCCTGTCATCAGAGGATTCCTCCGATCATGCAGCAGCAGCCCCAGCAGCAGAGTGCCAGCATGCAGAGGAAGGCATGGATGCCATGACGGTGGAAGAGGAGCAGGGATCTATCCCTCCCCAGCAGCCAGTGAGGGATTGGGCTTCAGAGGTGCCGGATGAAGCTACAGAGGGGGTGATGGAGTTCATTGAGGAACTGGAGTCCCCCTGCAGGGAAGACAGTTTGTGTTTTCCTCAGCGGACACTGACCCGGAAGATGATGTGGTTCCCAAACCTGTGAGACCCAGGAGGAAGGAGAGAGCTGCTTTTGTTCTACTGGAGCGTTTGCCCAGTGAGATAGAGAAGGCAGCCGGCTTGAGGGAGGTGAGCGGTGCCGCAGTGAAGCTGCAGGAAGCACCAGGGACTGTAAGTAAAGCTATGGACAGTTCTGTCATGTCTGCTGGTAATGTTGTGCCTATTGTGGTATTAGATGGCCTGGATCCCATGTGTGTGCCTGACTCAGCTGCAGCTGTGTCTACTTCAGGTCTTTGCTCTGACAGTGTTTCCATCCCTGCTGACGCTCCTGTTCCCCCACGTTTCCACCTCTGCTGCAGTCATGGCTCCTGGTGGGTTTCCCGCACATGTTTCCACCTCTGCTGCAGTCATGGCTCCTGGTGGGTTTCCCACACATGTTTCCACCTCTGCTGCAGTCATGGCTCCTGGTGGGTTTCCCGCACATGTTTCCACCTCTGCTGCAGTCATGGCTCCTGGTGGGTTTCCCGCACATGTTTCCACCTCTGCTGCAGTCATGGCTCCCGGTGGTGTTCCCGCACATGTTTCCACCTCTGCTGCAGTCATGGCTCCCGGTGGTGTTCCCGCACATGTTTCCACCTCTGCTGCAGTCGTGGCTCCCGGTGGTGTTCCCGCACATGTTTCCACCTCTGCTGCAGTCGTGGCTCCCGGTGGTGTTCCCGCACATGTTTCCACCTCTGCTGCAGTCGTGGCTCCCGGTGGTGTTCCCACACGTTTCCACCTCTGCTGCAGTCGTGGCTCCTGGTGGTGTACCCGCACATGTTTCCGCCTCTGCTATGGCGGATCCCGTCTCAGTACCCACCCCTGCTGCAGTCATGGCTCCCAGTGGTGTTCTCGCACATGTTTCTGCCTCTGCTATGGCGGCTCCCATCTCGGTACCCACCTCTGCTGCAGTCATGGCTCCCGGTGGTGTTCCCACACATGTTTCCGCCTCTGCTATGGCGGCTCCCATCTCGGTACCCACCTCTGCTGCAGTCATGGCTCCCGGTGGTGTTCCCACACATGTTTCCGCCTCTGCTATGGCGGCTCCCGTCTCAGTACCCACCCATGTTCTTGCCTCAGCCCCGGTCACGGCTCTTGCCAATGTTCACACCCATGTTCCCGTCTCTACAACGGTGCAGGCAGCAGTCTGTGTACCCACCACTGATCCCGCCTATGCTCCGGTCTCAGCTCCCGTTGCTAGTCCTACCCCTACCCCCGGCCAGGCTCCTGCACCCGCTTGTGGTCCCATCCCTGGTCCCGTCTCTGCACCTGTCCCAGCTCACGGCTCAGCTGATCCTTCTGTCCCTGCATCTGTCACAGCTCCCAAGCCAGTGTTGAGTTACTCTGCAGCCGTGAGAGGTGGGCAGAGTGCAGTGAGGACCTCAGAGGCACGAGTTGGGGAGGCAGGTACTGTGATAAAGAGAAGGAATGTGGTACAAATAAAGTGGGAGGGTGGGAGTCCCACCCCCACTAGAAGGGAGGTTATTGATCGTATATTGGACATGGGCTTCTGTGCCAGGGACATATTTGCCTTTATTGCACCCATTGGCACAGGTGAATACGATATTTCCTTTGTGAGGCCAGAGAGCCTTGATCTGTTCTGGCAGAGGTATGAAGGGGGGTGGAGGGATACCCCCAGGTGGGAGGGACTGAGGCCAAAGGTGGTCTCCAGGCAGCAGGTAGTCAAAAACATCACAATACTCGCCAGGAACGAGTCCATACCGGCGGCAGACCTGGTAGTATGGTTGAGTCGCTTTGGGGAAGTACTGAGTCCACTGAGAAAACAGCTTGATGACAGGGGTATATGGACGGGGGGATGGACAGCGGTGGTGAAGCTGCGAGTGCAGGGTAACATAGTGAGTCATATCCCATCATCAGCCTTCATTGGCAAAGATAGGCTGGTCATTTTTTATGCGGGCCAGCCTAAAGTATGCCACAGATGCGGGAGCAAAGGGCACTTTGCCTCTGGGTGCGGTGTACTGAAATGCTCATTGTGCCAAGAGGTTGGTCATGTAGCTAAAGACTGCAATCAAATCAGATGTAATCTGTGTCAGGAGTTGGGTCACTCTTACAGTAATTGCCCAGAGGCTCTGCATAACCTGCCAGGGGTGATGGAAGAGCTGGCTAGAATGGAGGCTGAGGAGGCTAAGGAAGTAGAGGCAGGTCGGGTTTTGGTTGAACCAACAGTTGATGCTGGGCCAGCCTCAGGGGCGCCCAGTGTGTCCCCCAATGTGTCTGTCATTCCCCCTGTTGTTAGTATTCCCCCTGTTTCTGTCTCTTCCCAGTTGTCCTCTGCTCCTCCTCGTGTGTCTCCCTCCTCTGGCCAATCAAAAATCAAGGAGGCTGCTAAGGGAGCAGGGGTTGCGGGGCCCTCAGGGTCTTCTTCTCCAATTTTGCTCCCTCGTCGACGGAGGAGTCAGGTGAAGGGGGATGGGATGTTGGGATGTAAGCAGGAGTGTTCAGGCTCAGGTCCTGGGGTTGAGGGGTCTGGGACAGGGAATAAGGGGGATGCGTGGTCTGTAGTGGGGAAGGGAAATAGGAATAGGCCTTTAATTTCCCCTGCATCTTCCCTCTTCTCTTTAGATGTAGAGGAGGTACATCTGACCAACAGGTTTGGGACTCTGTCGGGGGAGGATGGGGACATAGGTGAGTTCCTATCCCCGATGGAGGATGAGGATGCTGGGAGTTCCCTAAAGAGGTCTAGGCCTCTGGGAAAGGCTGGGAAAACAAAGGTTAAGAAACGTCCATCTCAAGTATCCTAATGGCAGTTCCCGCTCCGATAAAGGTGGCAACCATTAATGTTGCCAGCATTAAATCTGTAAGTGCTCGTAGTACAGCCTTATTTTTGCTCAGTAAGATTGGTGCTGATGTTTTATTTTTGCAAGAGACCCGGCTTAATTGCCTGGCCGATTTACATCTGGCAAAAAGAGAGTGGAGGTGTGGCCCATCTTTTTGGTCTCTTGCGGCTGAGCTTTACAGCGGAGTTGCGGTACTTTTTTCCGGCATGGTAACGTGTCGGCGGGTCCTTGAGGTGGAGATTGGAAGGTGTTTGGTCTTAGACGTCCTTGTGAAGGGGCAGGAATTACGTCTTATTAATATATACGGTCCCCAGTCTACGTGGGATAGGAAATGCCTTTTCACAAAGATTAAGCCTTTCCTTTTTACGTCCCGGCAGGTTGTCTTTGGAGGTGATTTTAACACCATCACTAGGCTCAAAGACAGGAAAGGCTCCACTGACAGGCTGGGATATGACAGCGGTTTTTTAAATGCGATAGTCAGGGAAGCAGGTCTGGTGGATGCCTTGGTTAAGTGCAGCCCGGACAGCACGGGGTTCACTTTTAGAAGAGGTAGATGTGAGAGTAGGATAGATAGGTTTTTTTTAAAGGGGGACTCTGCTTTCTCGGCACCTGAGTGTCGGGCAGTGGAGTTTTCCGACCACCTTTTATTGACTGTGACTTTGAATGCTTCAGATGCGCCGCTGAAGGGAAGGGGTGTCTGGAGGTTGAATTCGGCTCTGCTGGAGGACGAAGAAGTGAGACGATCCTTTGAGGATTTTCTTCAAGCACAGGAGACCATCCTGGATTTCTGTGGCAGTAAGTCGGAGTGGTGGGAGCTTACCAAAGTGCGGATCAGCAGGTTTTTCAAGGCCCTAGGTAAGAAGAAACAACTTGTGAAATACATTGCCCATCAGCAGTTGCGGAGGAAGCTTGACCGCCTTGTCTCAGAGGGTGGAGATTCTGGGGCAATCTCAGAGGTTAAGCTTCTCTTAAGGAAACATCAGTATGATCGGCATGCCTCTTTGGTTCTGGAAAGGGATTATGGGAAATATCACTCGCCCGACCCTTACCAGAACTGCAAACAGAGCATAGCAGCCAAAACGATCAGTGGTCTGAAAGATAGTACGGGATCCGTGACAAAATCCAGGTCAGGGATCTTGGAGGTCTCGAGGGCTTTTTTTGAAAATCTTCTGAGGGAGAAGCACCTTGACCAGGCAGGGATGTCAAGCTTCCTGGATTCTACACCAGAATTGGAGAATAACACCCTGTCCACAAGTTTGACAGGTGAGATCACAGTTGAAGAGGTTGCCAAAGCGATAGACAGTTTGGCCATTAAAAAGACACCAGGGCCAGACGGCTTGACAGCGGAGTTTTTTAAGACCTTTAAATCTCGCTTGGCACCTCTCCTGGCGGAGGTTTTTAATTGCTGTCTTAAAGAGGGCACACTCCCTCCCTCCATGAGGAAGTCAGCTGTGATTTTGCTGTCAAAGGGTAAGGATTTTACGATGATTGAGAATTGGCGCCCCATTAGCCTGCTCAACGTCGATAGAAAGATCCTGGCCAAGATCCTTTTCTGGCGCTTGTTGTCAGTGGCAGACGGTCTACTTTCACGGCAGCAGCACTGTTCAGTCCAGGGCAGGAGCACCTTCTCAGCAGTGTTAGCTGTCTGGGAGGCTCTGGAGCGGTGCAGGGCTGATGGCTGTGGGAAGTACTTGCTGGCGTTGGATCAAGCTAAGGCTTTTGATCGGGTCGACCACAAGTACCTCTGGCATCTCCTTTACAGGTATGGTCTGGAGGGGAGGTTCATTAGTTGGTTGCAGACTTTGTACAAAGGGGCTGAGAGCTTCATGTTGGTCAATGGTTGGGTTGGGCGGCCCTTTGAGGTCGGTTCGGGGGTCCGCCAGGGATGTCCGCTGAGCCCTCTGCTCTATGCCTTTGCCATCGATCCCTTTATTAGGAGGCTCGATGGTGGGGTGTTGGGCGGGGTGCCGGTGGGTGCAACTGGTGAGCCGCCTTTGAGGGTCGTGGCCTATGCTGATGATTAGAGATGAGCGAAGAAATGAAAAATTCGATTCGACTGATTCGGCGAATTCGTGGACAATATTCGATTCGAGTCGAATAAATTCGCTGTGAATTTAACTTAAAAAAGGGTGTTTCTAGGCTTCAGAGAGACTTAATATTAGTGCAGAACACTGTACCTTTAATTTAAATGCCCTTGGAGTCTGCTGGGGAAGAGAAATAATACTGTCACTCAGTATGACATGCAGATGAGTGCCGTCGATCTTAGAATCACCGCACACTTCACTCATTTGGCCAGTCACGGGGCCAAAACCAGTGTTTGGAGCCACAGTGTGGCGGTGGAGGCAGCAGCAATGGGAGGCCATACAGCAACCTATGACAAAATGGAAACCAGCAGGAGTGTGAGGAGACCTCAAAGTGGCACATGGCAGAGTGGGAGCAATGGGAGGCGGTACAAGGACCCATGTCACACTGTGGACCCAGCAGCAGCGTGACGAGGCGGTACGGGGGCCCATGGCAGATTTGGGGCCTGGCAGCACCTATGGGAGGCCTGTAATCTGCCAGCAACCTATGACAAAATGGAAACCAGCAGGAGTGTGAGGAGACCTGAAAGTGGCACATGGCAGAGTGGGAGCAATGGGAGGCGGTACAGGGACCCATGTCACACTGTGGACCCAGCAGCAGCGTGACCAGGCGGTACAGGGGCCCATGGCAGATTACAGGCCTGGCAGCAGCAATGGGAGGCCCGTAATCTGCCAGCACCCTATGACAAAAAATGGAACACACCAGCAGTGTGTGAGGAGACCTGAAAGTGGCACATGGCAGAGTGTGGCGATGGAGACAGCAGCAATGGGAGGCCGTACAGGGACCCATGAGAGACTGTGGACCTGGCAGCAGCATGAGGAGGCGGTATAGGGGCCCATGGCAGATTAGGGGCCTGGCAGCAGCTATAGGAGGCCCGTAATCTGCCAGTACCCTATGACAAAAAATTGAACACACCAGCAGTGTGTGAGGAGACCTGAAAGTGGCACATGGCAGAGTGTGGCGATGGAGACAGCAGCAATGGGAGGCCGTACAGGGACCCATGAGAGACTGTGGACCTGGCAGCAGCATGAGGAGGCGGTATAGGGGCCCATGGCAGATTAGGGGCCTGGCAGCAGCTATGGGAGGCCCGTAATCTGCCAGCACCCTATGTCAAATAATTGAACACACCAGCAGTGTGAGGAGACCTGAAAGTGGCACATGGCATGAGAGACTCTGGTCCTGGCAGCAGCATGAGGAGGCGGTATAGGGGCCCATGGCAGATTAGGGGCCTGGCAGCAGCTATGTGAGGCCCGTAATCTGCCAGCACCCTATGACAAAAAATGTAACACACCAGCAGTGTGAGGAGACCTGAAAGTGGCACATGGCAGAGTGTGGCGATGGAGACAGCAGCAATGGGAGGCCGTACAGGGACCCATGAGAGACTCTGGACCTGGCAGCAGCATGAGGAGGCGGTATAGGGGCCCATGGCAGATTAGGGGCCTGGCAGCAGCTATGGGAGGCCCGTAATCTGCCAGCACCCTATGTCAAAAAATTGAACACACCAGCAATGTGAGGAGACCTGAAAGTGGCACATGGCATGAGAGACTCTGGACCTGGCAGCAGCATGAGGAGGCGGTACAGGGGCCCATGGCAGATTAGGGGCCTGGCAGCAGCTATGGGAGGCCCGTAATCTGCCAGCACCCTATGTCAAAAAATTGAACACACCAGCAGTGTGTGAGGAGACCTGAAAGTGGCACATGGCATGAGAGACTCTGGACCTGGCAGCAGCATGAGGAGGCGGTATAGGGGCCCATGGCAGATTAGGGGCCTGGCAGCAGCTATGGGAGGCCCGTAATCTGCCAGCACCCTATGACAAAAAATTGAACACACCAGCAGTGTGTGAGGAGACCTGAAAGTGGCACATGGCAGAGTGTGGCGATGGAGACAGCAGCAATGGGAGGCCGTACAGGGACCCATGAGAGACTCTGGACTTGGCAGCAGCATGAGGAGGCGGTATATAGGGGCCCATGGCAGATTAGGGGCCTGGCAGCAGCTATAGGAGGCCCATAATCTGCCAGCACCCTATGTCAAAAAATTGAACACACCAGCAGTGTGTGAGGAGACCTCAAAGTGGCACATGTTTGAGGCATGATTCATGGCGGATTTAGTCAGTTGTGTCAGGAACTGGTGGTTTGAAATCCAGACTAATCCACGCCTGATTCATTTTCACAAACGTGAGTCTCTCCACACTTTGGGTGGACAGTCGTGTCCTCCGGAGTTACAATACCTCCTGCCGCACTAAACACGCGCTCCGATGCCACGCTACTGGCCGGGCATGACAGCCTTTCAAGGGCAAATTCAGCTAGTTGGGGCCAAAGGTCAAGTTTCGTTGCCCAGTAGTCAAGGGGATTGTCTACCTCGGTTGGCAGGGTGCTGTCCAAGTAGGCCCAAGCCTGTTGTTTGAGGTCCTGCTCCAGGTCCACCTGATGCTGCTGCTGCTACGGCTGGTTAGTAGTTTCCTCACTGCGCTGGTGAAGAAAGCTACTCATCGTCGACTGCAGACTGAGGCAGCCGCTGCTGGTGGAGCTGCCACTGCTCCTACCACCCCACCCCTCCTTTGCTGCCATGGCAGCGGAACGCGAGCGCACAGGGCCCACAGTGTCTGAGGATGGACGTTGGCGCACAAAGGCAGAGACCAACTGACTACATAGGTGGTTTTTATAGTACGTTATTTTGGCCTCCCTCTCAGCAGGTGTGAAAAAGGCCACCATTTTTGAACGGTAGCGAGGGTCCAACAAGGTGGACAGCCAAAAGTCATCCCTCTGTCTGGTTCTTATTCGGCTGTCGCTACGCAAGCAACCGAGCATGCTATGGGCCATTTGTGCCAAGGAATGCGAGGGACTCCCTGACTCCATCTCCACAGCATACTGCCACGGTGCGTCTGGGTCCTCTGTCTCCTCCTCCTCTACCAGATGCTCCTGCTCCTCCACTCCTGTCTGCTGAGTGGAAAAACCACCCATTTCACTCAATAATTCCTGAGCACCAATGTCCTCCTCTACCTCCTCCTCTTCTTCCTGTCCTGCCCCCACAGGGTTCATGTGGCGTTGAGATCTGTGCGCCACGTCTACCGCACCCTGACCAGCCATTGTTAACAGCATTTGTTCCAGGACGTGCAACAGAGGAATGACGTCATTCATCCCATAGTCCTGCCGACTCACGAATAGCGTGGCCTCCTCAAAGGGCCTGAGCAAGCGGCAGGTGTCACGCATGAGCTGCCAATGGTTGACATCGAAGTTACACAGGGGAGTACCTTTATCCGCTTGTAACATCAGGAAATCGGTGATGGCCTTTCGCTGTTCGTAAAGGCGGTCTACCATGTGTAGGGTTGAATTCCACCTTGTTGCAACGTCGCAGATCAGGCGATGCTGTGGAATTCCGTTCTGCCGCTGCAGCTCAAGGAGGGTGTGCTTTGCGGTGTAGGAATGGCTGAAATGCATGCAAGGTTTACGTGACATTTTAAGGATGTCTTGCAGTGGGATGGTGGATTTTAGGAACCGCTTGACAACCAGATTGAACACGTGAGCCATGCATGGCACAACCTTCCTTGACGCAGAGCAGAAACCATGTTCTTTCCGTTGTCGGTCAACATGGTTCCGATTTTCAGTTTGCGCGGAGACAGCCATCTGTTGATTTCTCTGTTCATTACACTGAGAAGTTCCTCCCCTGTGTGACTACGTTCGCCTGGACCTGGCAGCAGCATGAGGAGGCGCTATAGGGGCCCATGGCAGATTAGGGGCCTGGCAGCAGCTATGGGAGGCCCGTAATCTGCCAGCACCCTATGTCAAAAAAATTGAACACACCAGCAGTGTGTGAGGAGACCTGAAAGTGGCACATGGCAGAGTGTGGCGATGGAGACAGCAGCAATGGGAGGCCGTACAGGGACCCATGAGAGACTCTGGACTTCGCAGCAGCATGAGGAGGCGGTATAGGGGCCCATGGCAGATTAGGGGCCTGGCAGCAGCTATGGGAGGCCCGTAATCTGCCAGCACCCTATGTCAAAAAAATTGAACACACCAGCAGTGTGTGAGGAGACCTGAAAGTGGCACATGGCATGAGACACTGTGGACCTGGCAGCAGCATGAGGAGGCGGTACAGGGGCCCATGGCAGATTAGGGGCCTGGCAGCAGCTATGGGAGGCCCGTAATCTGCCAGCACCCTATGACAAAAAATGGAACACACCAGCAGTGTGTGAGGAGACCTGAAAGTGGCACATGGCAGAGTGTGGCGATGGAGACAACCCACCGACTGTTTTGCTCGCTGCCAAGCTGCTACCCTCTTCTCCTGATGATGCGGAAGCAATAGCCTGATGACGACGAGGCTGCCAAGTGCGATCAGCCTCATCATCATCAATTAGGGTCTCCGCCTCACTACTAGCCCCCTCGGCTGCGTGTGGGTCAGGAGACAGACCTGTCTCTAGACCGGCTACCGAGCCACTCTCCTCGCCACTACTTCTTCGCCTGGCTGCTGAAGAGGCGGATGTCTCCCCCCGTTCCTGACCGCCCTCTGTTAGCTCTTCCTCACTGTACTGGATGACACCGGGAGCACTGGCCTCTGGCTGCGAATAGTGCTGCCTCGACCCCTTCCTCTGCTGCCACGTCTGCTCGCTCCTAAAACATTGCCTCCTCTGCCACTCCTCTGCATGTTGTCTGACATACTCTTTAATTCAACGATTCTGTGTCCCTGAGTAACAATTCTGTGTCTGTCCCTGAGTAACAATTCTGTGTCCCTGAGTAACGTTTCTGTGTCCCTGAGTAACGTTTCTGTGTCCCTGAGTAACGTTTCTGTGTCCCTGAGTAACGTTTCTGTGTCCCTCAGTAACAATTCTGTGTCCCTCAGTAACAATTCTGTGTCTGTCCCTGAGTAACAATTCTGTGTCCCTGAGTAACAATTCTGTGTCCCTGAGTAACAATTCTGTGTCCCTGAGTAACAATTCTGTGTCCCTGAGTAACAATTCTGTGTCCCTGAGTAACAATTCTGTGTCCCTGAGTAACAATTCTGTGTCCCTGAGTAACAATTCTGTGTCTGTCCCTGAGTAACAATTCTGTGGCCCTAACTAACGTTTCTGTGGCCCTAAGTAACGGTTCTGTGGCCCTCAGTAACAATTCTGTGGCCCTCAGTAACAATTCTGTGTCTGTCCCTGAGTAACAATTCTGTGGCCCTAACTAACGTTTTTGTGGCCCTAAGTAACAGTTCTGTGTCCCTCAGTAACAATTCTGTGTCCCTGAGTAACGTTTCTGTGTCTGTGCGAGTAACAATTCTGTGGCCCTCAGTAACAGTTCTGTGTCCCTGAGTAACAATTCTGTGTCTGTGCGAGTAACAATTCTGTGGCCCTAAGTAACAGTTCTGTGGCCCTCAGTAACAATTCTGTGTCCCTGAGTAACAATTCTGTGGCCCTAAGTAACGGTTCTGTGGCCCTCAGTAACAATTCTGTGTCCCTGTGTAACAATTCTGTGTCTGTGCGAGTAACAATTCTGTGGCCCTAAGTAACAGTTCTGTGGCCCTCAGTAACAATTCTGTGTCCCTGAGTAACAATTCTGTGTCTGTGCGAGTAACAATTCTGTGGCCCTAAATAACAGTTCTGTGGCCCTCAGTAACAATTCTGTGTCTGTCCCTGAGTAACAATTCTGTGGCCCTAACTAAAGTTTCTGTGGCCCTAAGTAACAGTTCTGTGGCCCTCAGTAACAATTCTGTCTGTCCCTGAGTAACAATTCTGTGGCCCTAATAACGTTTCTGTGGCCCTAAGTAACAATTCTCTGGCACTCAGTAACAATTCTGTCTGTCCCTGAGTAACAATTCTGTGGCCCTAATAACGTTTCTGTGGCCCTAAGTAACAATTCTCTGGCACTCAGTAACAATTCTGTCTGTCCCTGAGTAAGAATTCTGTGGCCCTAACTAGCGTTTCTTTGTCCCTAAGTAACGATTCTGTGGCCCTCACTAACAATTCTGTGTCCCTGAGTAATGGTTCTCTGTCCCCAAGTATCGTTTCTGTGGCCCTAACTCTGTCCCTAATACAGAGCGGTCTGCCTCTGTTCAATGACTGCAGGCAAATGAAGAATTCCAAAATGGCCGCTATTTATAGCTCGACCATTACACAGTGCTGGCTGGCTGGCTGCTGATTGGCTGATGCGATCACGTCATTGAGGAATGCATTATGGGTCAGCGCGCCTTGTCTGCGCGCCTTCCCAGACATCCCCGCTCCGTCGCCGCACATGTCCGCCGCCATTTTCGGAAAAATTTCGATTCGCGCGTCCGAAGTAGCCTATTTTTCGAAATTTTTCCGATATTCGACTCGAATTCCACTTCGGCTACTTTGATTCGCTCATCTCTACTGATGATGTGTCTGTTTTCATCTCCGGGGCCAGTGAGGTGCAGGAGGTGGTCTCGGTGATGGAACAGTATGCAGAAGCATCAGGCTCCAAGATCAATCAGGATAAATGTGAAGTTTTCTGGATGGGCAGGGAAGGTGAGGGCTTCAAGCTTCCGGAAGTCTTCCCAGAGCCCCGACAGAAGATCAAAGTGCTAGACATCGAATTTGGCCCGGAGGATTATAGCAAAGCAAATTGGGAATCCAGGCTGTCAGATGCTGATGTTAAAGTGAGATGCTGGAAGGGGTGGCGTTTGTCCCTAAGGGAAAGAGTTGACCTAATTAAAACTTAATTAGTTTTTCTTGTACGTCAGTTTCATCTGTCTCTTGCCAGAATCTCCCTATACGAGAGTCTACAGCTGTTTTTTCCAGCTATTGTGGGGAAACAGGCTGAACCTTGTGAGGCGGGATGTGATGTACCGATCCAGGCGGGAGGGTGGCCTAGGTATGGTCAACCCAGTTGTTTTCTTCTCTCTGCTGTTTATTAAACATAATATTGGTAGCATGTTAAAAGAGAGACCACCTGCATGGGTAGGTTTTTTCCAAGTCTGGTTTAGGCCTTTTCTGAACTGTTGGGAGAGAGACGGGCCAGTGAGAAGCCTGAGGGTCAAGCACGGTAAGCTCCCGGCTTATGTCGCCCCGTGTTTGAAGATACTTAGGCGGTGGTGTGTGACTGCGGAGGAGGTCCGGTCACTCCCTGGGAGGCTCCTGAGGGAGAGGGTCGTGGCTTCGGCATTCCATGCACCTCTGGCCTTGAAGGATTGCCCAGGCCATATTTTGCGGGAGGGTCTGAGATTGTTAAATATGGAGAGGATTCCCTTAAAGTTTAGGGACCAGGCCTGGCTTGCGTTCCATGGCAGGCTCTACGTGAGGGGAAATTTGAAGTGCCGTTCTCTGGATAACCGTGGTTGTCCGAGGACGGAGTGTGGGGGCGAGGTTGAAAGTATGGACCACTTCTTGCTTCAATGTCCCTTCAATGTAGAGGTGTATAAAGAGGTGGGGAGGGCTCTGGACATCCCTTTCCTGCACTGCATGTCTTATGCAGAGTGGGTATATGGGGCATTGGAAAGTCATGCTGGTTTTGATTTGGACACACTGTTTCTAGTTTGTCTAGTTGTCCGTTATTACACATGGAATGCACGGTGTCAGGTTTCCATTCGGCAGAAAGTCCTTCCTGTTCAGGTGGTGGTGTGTGACATCCTTGGTGAGGTTGGGAAAATTTGGGGTCTTGAGAAAGACAGGCTGAGGCGAAGGGTCTGGATAAAGGCGTGGAGGAATATCAGGCCTGTAGCGGCAGTCTGTTGATCTCTTGGTGTGGTTGCTGTCCTGCTTTTCTCCTCTTTTTCACCCCCTTAGATTTTGATTGAAGGTTTCTTTTTGAGAATGGTCACGGATACCTGAAGGTCTAGGTTTCTTAGCCTTTGTTGGGTAGTATAGTAAGTTTTCTAGTTTTGTTAAAGCCATATAGGCGAATAATTTAAAGCGTGTGAGGTTTCTCCTCATAAGGGATATGTTATTTATGTATGCTGGTAGGCCATATCATGTCCTGGAGATGTATCCAGTTTTTTCTTTGTTTATTTCTGGTAGGAAGTTTATGTTATTTTTTTTATACTTTTGTAAAAAAATATGTTTGCTGGTTGCAAGATCTATTTTTGAATAAAAATATTTCCAGCTATCCTACAGTCTGATCCCAGCAGCCTGTGAGAGAGGAAGTGGGTGTGGTGCTGCTGACACAGACAGAGTGGTGAGTGTGTGAAGCTCTCTGAGGCTTGGAGGCCTCATTCGGGCCTGGGGCTAAATTTTTGGCCTAGGCCCGGCAAACTATGGAGGAGCCCGGCCATGATCCGGGCGGGGGTACCCCCCCAGGGGAGCAGAGTACCGGTCCAATGGAGACCAAGGACCTGGGAAATGCCCCCAAACAGGGTGAATCGTATGCTGCCTACAGAGGACGGGTGACGGCTCATGTAGCCAGGATCAAGAGGGAGGAGGAGAAGCTGAACAAGCTAAAGCTGGATTTGAAGAGAATGAAGGTGAGCTATGAGAGAGCACTAAAAGGCAACTCATGCGGCCTGAACTGGATTCCATGGAGCTGGCAGTCCGCCGGCAAAGCTCTTATGTGAGTACCCTGAAGCAAGCCAGTGGAATCCTCAGGGAGAAGTACTCCAACGAGGAGCATTTCAAGATGGCCAGGGAGCGGTCACTAGCTGCAGCAAGAGGGCAGCCATGTGAAGGATCCTCATCAGGGGATCAGTCGGATCCCACCGGTGCAGCTGTGACAGCTATGGAGGAAGTCCCAGAGCAAGCCGGAGGGAGTGCAGCAGTGAGAGTGGAGGAGGAAGTGCAGGGATCCATCCCTGCTCAACAGCCGCAGCAGCAGCTAGTGTGGGAGTCACAGGAGACTCACAGTGATGGTGTGGCTGGGTTGAGCTTTGTTCAGGAGATGGAATCTCCTATGGGAGGTCAGCGTTTTACCTTCACCTTGGAGGAATCGGAGAAGAAGGGTGATGGCATTCAGAAGCCGCCGAAGCCTGTGAAGCAGAGAATGTGGGAGAAGGGAGTGTACGTGCTGCTGAAGCGGATCCCCAGCTTTCTGCTTCCTAAGGAGGGGGAGGAGCCATCAGGACTGTCGGGGACTGCGAGTACTGTAACCGGTGATCCGGTGAACTGTCAGCATGCAGGGTGCGGTGATGTCAGCTTGTCAGGTCCGGTGAAGGGGGTGAGCCTTTCCTCTCACTCCCTCCCCTCTTTCCCAGTCACGACCCAAGCTCCGGGCCCGCCCACACCACGGCCCCGGCTCCAGGACCGTGCTCCGGCCACAGGCCCCACCCACACTATGGCGGCTCCGGCTGCAGGCCCCACCCATACCGTGGCACTGACCGCAGGGCCCGCCCACACCGCCGCTTCAACTCTGGACACAGGCCCCACCCACTCCAAGGTACCGGCTCCGGCCATAGGCCCTGCCCACTCCAAGGTACCGACTCTGGCCGCAGGCCCCGCCCACACTGTAGCTTCAGCACTGGCATCAGGCCCCACCCACACCGCAGTCCCGGCTCCATCCTCCCCCCCTAGCCCCCCAGCTCTTGATGCAGGAAGAGTCTTGAGCTACTCAGCTGCCCTGAGAAGGGGAGGGAATTCTGTGAGTGCACCTGTTGCGCAGGGTGTGGGATCAGGGGTGCAGGCACAGAGGAGAAATGTGGTGCAGCTGCGGTGGGAGGGTAGGAACCCCCCCCCATCAGAAGGGAGGTAGTTGATAGAATAATTGAGATGGGGTTCCGAGCTGCTGACATTTTTGCTTTCATAGCTCCAGTAGGGACGGGGGAGTATGACATCTCCTTCCAGAGGGCTGAAGGGCTGGACACATTCTGAATAAAATATGAGCATGAATGTAAGGGGACCTCCAGGTGGGAGGGGCTTGTACCAAAGGTGGTGTCCAGACAGGCGTTGGTTAAAAATGTAACTATACTGGTACATAATGAGTCAATCCCACCGGCGGATATAGCAGTGTGGCTAGGGAGGTGTGGGGATGTACTAGCCCCCCTTAGAAAAATAGTGGATGATAGGGGAATTTGGACTGGAGGGTGGACTGCTACAGTTAGATTGCATGTGGAAGAAGGCAGGGTGAAACATCTACCCACATCAGCCTTTATTGGTAGAGACCGACTTATTGTCTTCTATGCCGGGCAACCGAAGGTCTGCCACAGATGTGGTAATAAAGGGCATTTTGCTGCAACTTGCAAGGTCATAAAATGCTCGCTGTGCCAGAGTATCGGTCACACGATACACACACGTGAGTGCAATCTCATTCGGTGCAATCTGTGCCTACAGTTAGGGCACTCGTACAATCGGTGCCCAGAGGTACTTCATAATTTACCTGGGCTAGAGGAAGAGCTGGATAGGATGGAGGCCGAGGAGAGGGGCACAGAAGCTCCTCCCCCTGGCAATTCTGCCAAGACAGGTACCCAGGTACCTGTAACATCTACTGTATCCCCTAGTGTGCCTGTGACTGTCCCCTCTGTAAAGTCTCCTCATGTCTTTGTGTCTCCCCCAGTGTCGTCTACCCTTACCCCTAGTGTTCCTGTGCCCCCTGCCCAGAAGAATCAGGGTGTTGGGGCTAAGTGTGTGCCCAAGGCGCCTTCTGTAACACCCCCTCCAACTTTACTACCACTCCGTCAAGACCCTGTAAAGGGCAAGGCGGTTTCTGAGGGAGGTCAAGGGAGGGTGGATCAGGCGATTCCTGATCCTGGAAGAAATAGGACAGATAGAGTTGAGAGGGAGGGATGGTCGGTGGTGGGGAAAGGGAAGAATAGGGTGGTGTTGACCCCCGCATCTTCCATATCCTCTTTGGAGGTGGAGGATGAATTTTTTTCCAATAGGTTTGGGATCCTTTCAGGGGGTGGGAGTGATTCTGGAGATGCTCTTTCCCCCATGGAGGATATGGAGGCAGGATGTAAAAAAAGGGACAGGTCTCCGGTTAGGCTGAGGAAGACTAAGGTTAAGAAACGACCATCTCAATTACCTTGATGGCAGTTCCCGCTCCGATAAATGTGGCAACCATTAATGTTGCCAGCATAAAATCTGTAGGTGCTAGAAGTACAGCCTTATTTTTGCTCAGTAGTATTTGTGCTGATGTTTTGTTTTTGCAAGAGACCAGGCTCAGCAGTCTTGCAGATGTCCATCTGGCAAAGAGGGAGTGGAGGTGTGGCCCCTCCTTCTGGTCTCTTGCAGCCGAGCCATACAGTGGCGTTGCGGTGCTTTTTACCGGCATGGTAACGTGTCGGTGGGTCATCGAGGTGGAGGTTGGAAGATGTATGGTCTTAGACGTCCTTGTGAAGGGGCAAGAGCTAAGGCTCATTAACATCTACGGTCCCCAATCTACTTGGGATAGGAAATGCCTCTTTACAAGGATTAAGCCTTTCCTTTTTACGTTCCGGCAGGTTGTCTTTGGAGGAGACTTAAGGACAGGAAGGGCCCAATGACAGTGTTAGGATCCGCCAGGCGGAGCCCTCCGTCTGCCAGCTGGTAGACCTACCCAGAGCGTGGGGTCTAAGCCCGGGCTGTGCTTTCACCAGGGCCCCTGATGGTGGGGATGGACTTGAAACAGTCCCGGGCCAGGTCACGACCTCTGAGCGGGCCACCAGCGGCCGAGGAGGCCTCCGGGGATGTATGTAGGTACCAGGAGAGCCAGCTGTGAAGAGGATGGCGGCCCCAGCAGGGTGGTACGGATAGTGGCCCCGTGGGGTAAGCGGGGTACCGAATCGGCGGGCTAGGAGTAGTCGGGTCACACGCAGGGTCAGCCAGGTAAATCAATCCGTAGGAACAGTCGGGATAAGCCGAGTCAAAACGCAGGAGCAGGCAGAATAGTCAGAACAAAGCCGGGTCAATCACAGGAGCGGGTAGAATAGTCAGAACAAAGCCGGGTCAATCACAAGGGCAGGCAGCGTAGTCAGGGTCAAAAAACAGGGTCACAGCAGGAGCAGGTATTCAGGATCACATATAGACCTTGCGGCAATTTGTGACAGTGCAGGGCATCTTTAAATAGTGCGCCCTGCACTGTCATTGGCTGGCTAGGACGCGCCCCCGGCTGTCATTGGACGCCTGAGGCGCGCCCGCGGTTTCTACTGCGCATGCGCGGCGTCCTGTCAGCCGCGGCTCGCCGGGACCTAGTTCCTGTGTCCCGGCGTGATCTGCCGCCAATGCGCATGCGCGGGGGACAGAGCCGCGATTGCGGCAGACGGAGCCGGGATCCCTGACAGACAGGCTGGAGTATGACAGCATTTTTCTAAATGCGATAGTTAGGGAAGCAGGTCTGGAGGATGCCTTAATTAAGCGCAGCCCAGACAGCACAGGATTCACTTTTAGGCAAGGTAGAAGTGAGAGTAGAATAGTTTTTTTAAAGGGGGACTCCGCCTTCTTGGCACCTGTGTGTTAGGCGGTGGAGTTTTCCGACCACCTTTTGCTGACTGTGTCTGTTAATGTTTCAGATACGCCACTGAAGGGGAGGGGTGTCTGGAGGTTGAATTCGGCTCTGCTGGACGATGAGGAGGTGAGACAATCCTTTGAGGATTTTTTTCAAGCTCAGGAGACCATCCTGGATTTCTGTGGCAGTAAGTCGGAATGGTGGGAGCTTACCAAAGTGCGGATTGGCAGGTTTTTCAAGGCCCTAGGTAAGAAAAAACAGTTTGATAAGTACATTGCCTACCAACAGTTACGGAGGAAGCTCGATCGCCTCGTCTCTGATGGTGGAGATTCTGGGGCAATCTCAGAGGTTAAACTTCTCCTCAGAAAATATCAGTATGATTGGCATGCCTCCTTGGTTCTGGAGAGGGATTATGGGAAGTACCATTCGCCTGACCCTTACCAGAACTGCAAGCAAGGTGTAGTGATTAAAACAATCCCCGGTCTAAGAGATAGTACCGGATCCCTGACAAAATCCAGGTCAGGGATCTTGGAGGTCTCAAGGGTGTTCTTTGAGGATCTTTTGGGGGAGAAGCACCTCGACCAGGCAAGGATGTCGAGCTTCTTGGAGTCTACGCCAGGTTTGGAAAATAACATTCTGCCCACAAGTTTGACAGGTGAGAT